>NW_022196905.1:173040086-173047025 GCF_008632895.1 Mastomys coucha | reverse complement strand
AGAGAGAGAGAGAGAAGAGTAAAGAAGTAGGGGCTGGTGATGGTCATGTGGAGAGAGGGGGGAAGAGTGGGGTAGCAGGAGGGCAAATGAGAAGCAAAAGTAAGAGAGACAAGAGAGTAAGAGCCCAATTTTATTAATAAAATATACTAAGCATTTTCAATCTCTTTCCCTCTAATGTTATGCTCTTACTTCACGCAGTTACCAATGTTTAAGCCCATAGGAGATAACTTTGATTAACATTGTATGTCTTTTTACTGGGTATTAGGCATAGAGGTTCTTGGTAAGTAATTGTGCTAGCACCATTTATGAAATGTAGTTTTGGAATATTGGTGAAAGTTTTATATAAATATATAAATACATTTGTACAGAGAACAGCTATGGCTTCTTAATTTGAGGTTCTGGATAAACATTAGGAAGCATAGATAAATTCATTTACAGGCAGTACAGGAACCAGTAGTGGGTGTTGTCTTAATATATTAGTGCTGTATTTCATGCTACTGCATTTTACTTTATTATCTAAGCATTTGTGAACTTCATACATGAGCACCCTTTCTACATAATTCCTGCATTCCATCTGATCCTCCATCTCCCTGCTTGTTCCACTTTTTCCTTATCAATTCATCATTGCTTCTTTAATTATTATGTGTAAATATATATATATACTGATATATGCATGCACACACATATACACATACATACATATCTACATCCATGCATCTAGCTATGTATCTATTTATTATCTATTATCTATCTATCTATCTATCTATCTATACATACATACATACTAGTCCATTTAATGCTGCCCATATGGATATGTGTCCAGGGCTGGCCAGTTAAGATTATATAACCTATACAATACTTTGTTCCTGAAGGAGACTATTCCTCTCTCCAGCAGCCATTGACCCTCTATAGCTGGTCATCTTGTTCGTGCATTCTAAATGCGCATTCACATATTCTCAATCTTTCAAAACGTGTGACTATTACTTCCTTATATATAATAATTCCATTCATAACTTCCCTTGGTTTGAAATCAAGGGTAGTGTACGGATGACTGTCTTACATACAGTGTCTAGTACTTCATTCTATGCATGAGTTTCCAGAGTAGATGAATAAAATATATATGTATGTGTATTATATATGTTATATGTACATATACATGTATGTATGCATTACTATAGACTATTTCCAAAAACATAAGGATAAATGATTATATTCTGTGAATTAATTTGATAGTCATTTTATTGTATTATCAAGGCATAGTATATTCATTGAAAATTTTCATTAGTGTAGTAAGTAGATCATAATTTTGAGCATATGCATCAGATCTGCTGTTATTCTAGTATTCTTTGCCAACAGTGAAATAGAAATATATTGATACCAAAGATGGCATTTCACTGTCAAAGCTTTTATTCCATCTCCACTTAGAAGTTTTATTTTTAATTTGTTGGTTTATTTGTGAGATTGTATTTTAATTACATTTCTCTCTTCCCTCCCCACCTTCTAAACGCCTCTGTATCCCCTTTTCCACTCTCCTTCAAATTTGTGGCCTCTTTTTTCCCATCAATTATTATTGCATGCGTGTATTTTTTAATAACTAAGAGAGGGTCCTCACTGAGGCCCATGAGATGGTAGATTTTTATGAACAGCTATAATTTCAGTAATACCAAAAATTATTACCATCTATTTTTAGGAGGGAATAGTGAAGGCCTATATATTGTCCTCAGAAGGATTGATCAAATACAGAAAATAGATTGCGATTATGACTTGTAGTGAGGTCACCTTGCCCTGGACTTGGACTCTTCCCTGGGGAAACTTCTTGTGTATTATCCACTTTGGGAAAGAATTAAACTTATAGGAATTATGGAAATGAGATGATGGATTTGTCAGGAGAAAACCAATTATTTGAATACTGAGTTGAATGGAAAATGAAATACATGCTTTTCCATATATTAAATCCAATAGGAACTGGATTCTTAGGTCCTGAGGGTTTGATTTTTTTTCAAGCAGGTTGATTACATTGTGTGTTCCCAGTTGTCCTCAATCTGACAGAAAGAGAGTATCTGTAGAAAATAATTACTCTATTTTGATATTTGGGGGAGAAATAGTACATTTTAAGTGTTCTATTTATTATATTTACTGTCCATCAAAAGTGACCATGGTCCATTTCCAGAAGGCAAGAGAGACAAGGGCCATCCGTCTGTCAGGAAATGGAAAAAGCTAAGGGAGGGAGAGATAGAGTGCCCGATTCATGGTCTCCAAATCTAATGGATATAAGACCTTCTGTGGGACAGATATGGACCTCTAACTTTGCACAGGCAAAAACATGTGACTCCCACAGTGTTGGACCATTTACAGAGGAAATATGGAGTCTTGAATCTTTACCAATTTCCTCTTCATGAAAGCCCGACTTCTGCTTTTTGAGAAAGAGGCCACATTCTATAAAAGGAAAGGTGTTTTAGTGTTGACTCCATTCTTTCTCATGGACAGTGACAGAAAGAGAAGAAAACCACTAATTGTAGGATAAAACTTTGTAGTCTGGGGATGGCACTCTACGGAGACAGAGACCATTGGATTAGGACATGCTGTTTGGGAAAACTTCAAGGTTGCCTGTGCCTCTGACATGACAGGACCCAGGAGAAGAGAGGTACTTCTTGTGCCATTTTATATAGGAGATCTTTCAAAATTACTGACAGCTTTCACACAGACACGTCATTGCCACTTACTTGCTCATGCACAGCTCCACAGCCAGGTGCAGTAGCTTCTCTTGCTCAAGACACACATGAATCAGGAAAAGAGTTCATTATCCTAAGTCATCTCAAGGGTCTCACTAGACAGAGATGACTTTGAAAGGTTCCCCCAATGTTTTGCTAGTATTTTTAATGTCAGCTAACTATGAAAATTTCCCATAGTGATCTATAAGAATCTAGTACTTGGTTATGCATGGAATAGCTCTTTGTTGAACAAAGCATTGTCCTAGATTAGGGCACATTGGTCACTAAAAGCTTCTTTCTTATTGCTGATGGCTTTATGAAACATATTTTTTTTTACACTATCCTGAGAAAATAAAAATGTGCAATAATTGCATGCTGATTTCGTGGCTTGGGTCTGAGTATCAAATTTGCACATACTCAAACATGTGGTTTCATAGTTTTAATGGCCATAAGCTTTTCTTTGTACTTAGTTTCAGTAGGGCTGAAAGACTCGTGTAGTGCAATGATGGAATGCAGAGCTCCCAGGATTTGCTCCCAGCACCTCAAAAGAAGAGTATTAATAATCACAATTAACAGTTATAATTGACCAGAGCTACTTTCTAAGGTAGTAGATTTACCTACCTATAGGATGGCTTTTTATCATTACTCATTGAAATGATATTTCAGAGCTTGTATGAATTCTATTTGTTACACATACAAATGTAAATAACCTATCATTCCCAGACGATAGGTTAGAAGAATTTTTATGTGGTTTTAGGAACATATGCTAGTATCTTACATATCCACCATTTTTTAGCGGAGGCTGCTATTTCCCTAGAGATAACTTATACAATGTGATGTCACCAGAGGCCAGTATGGAGCCTGGGACATACTCCAGAGTCTAGAAATATTAGTGACCTGTTTAGAGCTGTCAGTTGTGACACCAGTTTAGCTACTATATCATTCTAGAAAATGCCAGTGCAGGTCACCAGGCCCTAAGCTGACCAGCCATTATTTTTGTAGTTTAAAGTTTCATAACTTATTTTAAAACTCTCAGGATATATTAATCAGTGCTTAAGGATTTTTCCCAAGGAATAAATTAGAGGTCTTCAGTTTAAAAGTCTTACTCATCCTGAAGTATTTTTGTTCCATTTTGTCTTAAGGAATTAGAGGCAGCTAAGAGGTAAGAGATGATAGTGTAAGGAGGTAATAATACTCATAGATTATTGTGCCCACTGTCTGCATGTAATGTTTGCTATGTTATTACTTTTATATATAGACATATAGCAGTCATTCCCGGTAAATGAAGTAATTTTCATATTAAAATCTGCCCGATAGTTAATGCCAATTGTGAACTTGACACTCCTGGCAAGAGGGAGTCTCAACTGAAGAATTGCTTCACTTGGACTGGTCTGTGGGCCTGTGCATCAGGCAGTTTCTTAATTAATTAATGGAGGAGGGCCCAGCACAGTGCAGGCGGTCACCCTGGGCAGGTGGACCTGGACTGTATAAGAAAGCAGGCTGAGCGAGTCAGAGGGAGCAAGCCAGCAAGCAGTGTTCCTCCATGGACCCTACTTAAGGTCCTGCCTCCTGGCTGACTTGGTGTTCCCTGATGATGAACTCTATCCCATAAGGCAAAGAAGTCCTTTCCTGCCCAAGTTGCTTTTGGTCATGGCTCTTTTATATCAATAGAAAAGGAAACTAGCACACTATTTAAACATGAAGTTCCTATGTATGCCATTAGTCTTGAGCATGAGTGCTGGATGGTAACCTAAGTGGTCATCTGCTTGTGATGATGATGAGGATGATGAGGATGGTGGTGGCGATGATGAAGATGATGATGATGACAATGATGATGATGATGATGATGATGATGATGATGGCAATGATGATGGTGAGAGTGGTGATGATGGTGATGATGATGATTTTAGATAATGAAAACTTTGGGTTCAAGAACATGGATTCCAGAATTAGAACCCAGCTCTTTGGATTCCAGTATAGACATTTTAACTCTTATAATATTATAGTTTTAAATCTAAGGTTAATTCTGGAAGTGAACTCACTTTCTAGTAGTTTAGGCATAGTAAGATCTTAGAAAGACACATGGATTTCTGTGCCATTGAGTAACAACTCGGGGGATAGCACTGATGATTTTGCTTTGGTAATGGCTATAAATTTAAGTCAACCACACCTTTGTATCTTCATGTTCCTTCTTACAGTTTCTTACACAATACGGTGAGTTCTTCTTGTAAAGCTGGCCACTGAAGTCATTATAACGTGGAAGATGATGGTATTAGGAGCATGCTTACGAATAGCATTCCTTTGTGCTGTGAGTGTGAGCCGCCACAGTGCTCTGAAAGCCCTCATGCCAGAGACCCTCAGACTGAGAAAAAGATGTCTGGGTGTGCTGTAGATGCTCTTCGTCAGAAACAGTATTCTCATCCAAAAAAGGCCAAGAACCTTTCTACCTGGACAGCAGCTGAGACACGGAGTCACCCTTGGGAATGTTAGCTGCTGACCAACCACTGATGATGTGCCATTTACTACCAACAGCCCAGTGGTCACAGAGTTTATACTCTCTGGTCTTGTAGGGTAAAAGTTCAGTCTTTACTAGGTGGATTTATTATTTATTTTAGTAGTTAGCTTGTTACTGCTACCACTATCATCATCATCATCATCATCCTCATCATCATCGTCGTCGTCGTCATCATCATCATCATTGGAAAAACTTAGTAGGGATGAGAGATGCAATAATTTTTTTGTTGTACTTATTTACTTTGGGCCATTTAGATTTGGCTAATATACCAAAACTAACAAAGACTCGGCATATTGTAGGATTTGTCTGGGCCTCAAATGGAATTTTCCCAAGGACTGGAGGGAATAAGTCTTCAGGTTGGAGCTCCACAGGAGCCTGGCACTCCATGGCTTGTAGCACAGGGAGGAACTTTGCCTCAAGGCTAATGCAGCTCCTTTGAGGCTAGTAGAGACACATAAGGTTGCTGACTCATGCTCAGCCAGCTTCATTCATGAGGGAATGAAACAGTGACTAGAGAGGGACTGAAGAGTCTACTGGGAGTGCATCCAAGGGACTGAGAGAACAGCAACTGCTTTCCAAACTAGCACAGGTTGGAAGCGTTTCTGGGTCATACACGGGAAGTGCTTCTGGCCCTGGGCTGATAGTATTGGAGGGTGGAAAGCCTTGTCAGTAAGTGTGAGTGTGTGCATGTGCGTGTGCAAGTGTGTGCATGTGTGTGCATGAGTGTGAGTGTGTGCATATGTGTCTCTGTGTGTGTACATGCATCTATGTCTGTGTGTTACACAGAAAGACAGACAGACAGAGAAACAGAGACAGAGACAGACAGACAGACACATAGAGAGACAGAAAGACAGAAAGATGGAGATGCAGATCTATAAACAACCTTCTCCTGGGAGAAAGAGGAGTAGGAGCCTTGGTGAAGGAGACCCATATGCTGGCACAAATAGGACACTGTTCTAGGCAATGATTAAGAGGGTGACTTTTGCCACCATTTACGTAGTTAGGCACTGTTCCCTTCTTTCGTAACTAACAAGTAAAAATCTTAGATGTAACAGAATCTGATTTTAGTAGTTCGGTAGTCTCTAGTCTTCTGTGTTATGCTCCTGGGGCACTTGGAGTCTTTGGTGGTCATCTTTTTGGGATGCTAAAGTTAGTTGGAAATGACTGCTCTAAAGATCTAGGCAAATAAGAAATTGGTGTTGTGGGGGAAACAGTTTATCTCCCATGGAACAACTATTGGTGAGTGATACAATATTGACATTTCATCTTAGCAACCACATCAGTTATTAATGTATGTGAATCATTTAGAGGAAATATGGAAAAGACATATTGTCAGTATACCATGAAGTGTATATACTCTATGGTCCAGAAGGCATTATATAATTCTCCATGGAAGCTGGAGCTCCTCAGCTACCCTTAATTTACTTATTCCTTCTAAGCATGTTATAGAGATAGAAATTTATGGAACTTGTACCCTACTGAACCCTAGAAATACACTGAGAAGGAAAACTATAGGTCAGAAAGTACTCTTGATGAACTGCGTTTTAGTAGCAATTAGTTTTATAATGCTGGTGCTAGAATCCAGCTCTGATATATAACAACCGTGTGCTTTAGCCTGGAGTCTTGTCCTAAGACCCAAGAAAGAAAGTATCTGGGATGTCTCTCTCTCTCTCTCTCTCTTTCTCTCTCTCTCTCTCTCTCTCTCTCTCTCTC
>NW_022196905.1:173007191-173040033 GCF_008632895.1 Mastomys coucha | reverse complement strand
CTTTCTTTCTTTCTTTCTTTCTTTCTTTCTTTCTTTCTTTCTTTCTTTCTTTCTTTCTTTCTTTTACTCTTCCTCCACCTCCAAATCTTTCTAGTCCTCTTATTTTTGTTTAAAGCTCAGACTTTGAATTCCTTGAGCAGGTAAGATTCTTTCTGCTTCTACCTCCAAAATATTGGGAGTATAGGTGTGTGCCCCAGTCCTGCTAGCTCTGAAATTGTTAATATAAATCCCCCAGAGTTATTTATTATCTTTACGTATTGGTTATTTATCCTCAATTTCTGCAAATTACCTTCCTTTACTTTTGTATAGGTTCTGCTTATTTTTTCAGAGAGGTTTTTTCCTTCATTACAGATGTATTCTTTCAAACCTTTTGACATTTTAGGTTTTATTTATTTATTTTTTTAACTGTGCTGGGGACAGTACCCAGGGCTTATTCATTTCAGTTCATTGCTCCCCTCCTGAGCTTCACCCCAGCTCCCTGTTGACCTTAACTGAGAAAGCACATTATCCAGCTGATGTACAGTCCAATATCTCTCATAGGTAGTAAGTGGGCTGTCATCAAGCACATCGGTGAAAGAACACCTCTTCAGATTTTCATTAGTAATCCTCTCCTGCATCTGTTCTACGATTGATAGAGCAGGTATTTTATGCAACAGGCTGCAGATGGCTGATGAAGTAAAATGGATTATGTATTAGTGCTTATCAACTTTTAGTTAATATGGCAAGCTCATTCTCTTCCAGCTTTTTCTTTTGGTAGGGCTTGGAGGGAACATAGGGCCTTGTACATGTTATGTACTGCTTCACTACAGAGCTACATCTAGCCCTGAGTAGTCATTTTGATTGCTTCTTTTTATATTAAAAAAATCATTGAGTGTCCTTACTTCAAAGCATAAGATGTCCAATGTCATCACAATCCTAATTAATAAGATGTAGGATATAAATCAAACATCAAAGGAGAACTAAAAAGAAGTTGACTTCCCTTACACACACACACACACACACACACACACACACACACACACACACACACACGAGGAAGAATCAGGTGCTTCCTCAGTGGCCCAGAGATATATTTAGGGGCTGCAACTCCATCCCCATTTGTCACTGGGAAAGAATCAATTCTACTTTTTTTCCTTTCTTTCCCTGTGGCCCAGATCCAGGGAGGTATTTTAATTGATTGGTGGGAAGATTTTTAACACAGACAGAACTTACAAGGTAAGTGCCATTATTTCTAGTACAGTGGCTTTACCACATTATTGGGTAATAAAGCTAAGAGCTGCCGAAGGTTTCAGAATTATTCTCCGAAATTTATCTCCTCTTTATTGCCATTACCTTGAGAAAGAGTTCAGACAAAGGACTTAGTCAGCATGCAATTATGGCATTAAGCACCACACGGAGCTTGGTCTAGAGCTGAGAGGAGGCTGGTGCCACTGTGCCTTCTTAATCAGAAGCCATTGAGATGTGGCTTTGACCGCCCGCCACTCTTTGAAGGTAACCTGCCTTTCTTCTCTGGGAGTGGCTCAGTCTCTGTCCTCTGGGCTCTCAGCCCCGCAGTTTTGCTGTGATGTATTTAGGTGTGGGCTCCGTTTCCTTGACTTCCTTGGGATCACCACCAGGCTTCCCAGACAATTCAGTCTGCTTCGTTCTGGAAAATTCTCATCCATTTATCTTCACAGATTTTCTGCATCTCACTCTCTCTGACGATTGAACTAAAAGCGCATTGGGCAGCCTTAGTCTGCTCACTAGTTTTTATTTATTTATTTATTTATTTATTTTTTACACTCCATATTTTGTCCCACCTCCCTCAACCCTCTGACTGTTCTGCATCCCACACCTCCTCCCTGCCCACTTATCTCCATGTGGATGTCCCTACCCCCCACTCCACCTGACTTTTAAACTCCCTGGGGCCTCCAGTCTCTTGAGGGTTAACTGCATCATCTCTAAATGAACACAGACCTGGCAGTCCTTTATTGTATGTGTGTTGGGGGCCTCATATCAGCTGGTGTATGCTGTTTGGTGGTCCGGTATCTGAGAGATCTTGGGGGTCCAGATTAATTGAGACTGCTGGTCCTCCTACAGGATTGCCCTTCCCAGCTTCTTTCACCCTTCCCTTATTCAATAACAGGTGTCAGCTGTTTCTGTCCATTGGTTGGGTGCAAATATCTGCATCTGATTTTTTCAGCTGCTTGTTGGGTCTTTTGGAGTGCGGTTATGATAGGTCCCTTTTTGAGAGCTCTCCATAGCCTCAGTAATAGTGTCAGGCCTTGGGACCTCCCCTTGAGCTGGATCCCACTTTTGGGCTGTCACTGGACCTTCTTTTTCTCAGGCTCCTCTCCATTTCCATCCCTGTAATTCCCTCAGACAGGAGCAAGTATAGTTTTTGTTTTTAAACCTTTCCTGCAAGTTTGCCCTTATTCATCTGATTCTGCTGCTTCTCTTGATTTGTCCTCCACTCACGTGGCTCTGTACAGTCGATTGCTAAGAGTTTATCAAGTTCTTCATTTGAACTATAGCTCTCCCCTTCACTTCCGTTGTTTAGAAAAGGGGTTATTTCATTATATTTATGTATATGAGCGTGTATGAGCATGTACTTGCAGGTTCCTGCAGAGGTCAGAAGAGAGTGTTGGATACCCTGATGCTGGCAATATCTGTAGATGGTTGTAAGCCACATTGGTGCTGGGAACCAAACTCTGGGGCCTTCTGCAAGAACAGTGAGTGCTCTTAACCAGTGAGCCGCCTCTATCTCTCTCATCCACTTCCAGTTGTTTTGTTTGAGATTTTTCAAATCATGTATATTATATTTTGTTTTCCTGATATCTAAAGAAATTTATTTTCTTATTTATTTTTGCAGATTAAGCAGAACCCTTTTGTGTCTCCTTGTGATTTTTAGCCCGTGGTGGTTCACACTCTCCCCTTTCTTCCTTCTTGTGTGTGTTTTTGACTCTACTAGCCATTTCTTCTTAAAAATTGTCAACCTTCTTTAAGGCAATAGAGTAAAGATTACATTTCTCCTACAGGTGGTATTGTTATGACTGGTCACTCCCAAGTGGATGGTTAGTGGTTCTATGTCTACCAGTTATGCTTACTTGGGCTTCCAAGAACTGATCTGTGGTATAGACATTTTCTTGGATTCATGGTCGAGACAATTTGTTTCATTCCCTGGAGCTGGAAGATAAGTAAGCTTAGGCTTGGTTATCTGTGGATACAGCTTTGTCTGAGTTCTGTATAGACACAGCCCTTGGGGATCCCAATTTATAATACTGCAAGACCCTTCTCTTTAGCTGTGTATCCTAGCCCTATAATTGATCTCATTCCTAGGAGCAGATGTCCTTAAAGAAGTCTTGGCTGCATGGCTGGTCATAAGCTTGGTCATAGAGTCCTTTCCTATCAGGCACAAGGACCTTGGTTCAATTCTCAGCACTGAGAAATAGGCTACATAGTCTGGCTATTTTGCTTGACTTTAAAATTCAACATTTTCCTCAAAATGTGTTTCTAGAGTTCTCTATCCAGTCAAGTCTTTTCAAGGTGATATTTACTCTATTTAATGTTATTGGTTCTTTCCAGAAGGTTATTGTGAAAAACTGAAGGATTTTATTCATGGTTAAGAGGCTGGCCCTTTTTTGTACTGCTGATGCCTCCAAAAAAGATTTGCTGACCTGAAGAGCGTTTGTGTGAGGGACTTCTAGAAGGTGACATTTTGAGGAAGAATTGACTAGCATTTGCCCTTTGGAGAAGAAAGTTCAATGTTAAGAGCATCTCTAAGTAATCCATTGGAACTAGGCATGGGGTTTGGAAGCCAAAGGTCAGTCTTGAAAATATCAATGAAATATGTACAAAACATGGCTCAAAATACAATTGAAGTTGGGCATAGTGTTAAGCATGTGCCATGCCAGCACTTGGGAGGCTGAGTCAGGGGGATTACAGCGACTTTAAGGCAAGTTTGCACCACAGGGTAAGTTTCAGGCCCCTGGGCTACATAGTGAGACTTTATGTAGAAACTAAGTAAATAAAATGAAATAGCAATGGCCAACCAAGCAGTGCAAACATGTCCTTGGATTTCCACCACATTTGGAAGAGAAGGGACAGTATTTTCTCAGGGGTCAGCAGGGCCTGGTGGTACAAGCTGGTGATCTGAACTGCAGGAGAGAAGGAAGGAAGAGAGTTTCAAGTACAAGGTTTGCTAGGGCAACTTAGTGAGACCTCTGTGGTTGTGCACGCCTTTAATCCCAGCACTTGGGAGGCAGGGACAGGTGGATTTCTGAGTTTGAAGACAGCTTGGTCTTCAGAGTGAGTTCCAGGACAGTCAGGGCTATACAGAGAAACCCTGTCTCAAAAAACCAAAATAAATAAATAAATAAATAAATAAATAAATAAATAAATAAATAAAATAAGGAAAAAAAAGCTGAAGATATCTAGAGGACTCATCTAATCCAGGACACACAAGGCCTCTGGTATTAAAATGCTTGGCTACCATGGGGTGGAACTTTTTGAAAAGATTAGAAAGACTAGGGGGTGTGGCCTTGCTGTAGGAAGTGTGCCACTGGGCGTGGGCTTTGAGGTCTCAAAAGCCTATGCCAGGCTCACTATCTCTTTGGGCCTGTGGATCAGAATGTAGCTCGCAGCTACTGCTCCAGTGCCATATATGCCACCAGGTTCCCTGCCATGGTGATTAATGGACTAAACCTCTAAGACTTTAAGGCAACCCACAATTCAATTCTTTCCTTTATGAGGGTTGCCATGGTCATGGTGTCTCATAGCAATAGACTGTGACAAAGACAACATCCTGGGAGCAGTCTCCAGAGTCTCTCTTGCCTTTTCTAATCCTAAATCTTAAAGAGAAACTATGGCGTAAGGTCACATGATTTGACTACGTTTTCCAGCCAGGATGGTGCCGGGCTCCCGCCTGCGTGTCTACAGTCTGCTGCCACAGTTTCTCCGCGGACAGGCCTGATGCTCTGCTTTCTGTTGACCCCATGCCTTGCCAACTTTAATATCCCTTGGTTCAAAGCATGCATCAAATGCTGTGTGGCACTCGTAGGTGGTTGTTTCACACAACGGCGCCTTTACGTCAGGTCGTTGTCCTCCCAGATATATCCTTGCTGTTTCTTGTGGCGTGTGTACCACACAGACCGGCGAAGACTTTGACATTCCGGTTGAGTTGGCCCGGGATGCTCTTGCTGCTGCTGGAGTTCTGGCTGGAGAAATAGATTCTCTGAAGGGGGAGGAAGAACAGCTGTGGGGCCCAGAGAGATGTTGAACCCAAGTAATCATATTTGGCAGGTCAAAGGTAAGCTTCAGCCTGTTGGGATTTGGACTATATCCTGGGCTAAAGTAGTGTTAAAATTAACTCCAGGTGTTTCTGTTTGTCTTAATGCTGGAGTATTATTAAAGCAAAAATATAATGTGTTTGAGGATATGAGTGGGAGGGAATCAGTACTGCCTGCTCGCTTGGGAATCTCTTGCTCATAAAAGTGCTTGTTCTCTCTTGATAGTTCTTGCTTGTTTAAAATCACCCTCCATCTCTGAGAGCTTCCTTCACTCCACCTGTTTCTTAGAAGGGAGCTGTTAGCACCTCTGTCTTCAAAAGACTGCTAACTCACTGAGTGCCTTTGAGCATGGAATCTGGACTTCACATTGGTGTATCCACGCATTCCTAAGTTATTCTGTAGATGGAAGAGGCTCTGAGTCATGGCTCTTAGTTTGTAAACCTCAGCTATTTCCAAGGGACAGGTAGTAAGAATTCACCCAAGCCAATACAGTAGGTGTTAGAACACCTGTTTCAGAAGAGCCGCTTCTACTGGTAGTGAAGGGACAAGGGTCTGGTTATGTTATTGCAGAGCCTTGTAGAGCAGCAGTTCTCAACCTGTGGGTTTTAACCCCTTCAGAGGTCTCATATCAGATACCTTGCATATCAGATACTTACACTGCCATTCAGAACAGTAGCAGTAAAGTTATGAAGTAGTAGTGAAATCGTTTTATGGTTGGGGATCAAAGCATTAGGAAAGTTGAGAACCATTGTTGTAGGGGGAAGTTGCTCTATATGTTTCTTCAGTAGTGAATAACCTTTGACCTGAATCTCTAGGGTAGTTTACATCTTTTTTTGACTTGGAGTCATTCTGCTTCATCCCCTGCCCCACCCCCGCCCCATACCTGCATTTCTTGTAGACAAGATACATTTTGGGTTGAAGATTTTTGTGGGTGGGTTGGTGTCCCTATCGCTCCACTGGGGTTCCTGCCTGGCTACTGGAGGTGGCTTCTTCAAGTTCCATATTCCCAATGTAGTGAGTCATAGATATGATCACTCCCATTGATTCTTGGGTACTTCCCTTAACCCAGGTCTCTGTCTTGTCCTGGGGATGCCACCTGTTCTGACTCAGACAGATGCAGGTGCCCACAACCAAACAGTGGAGGGAACTTGGAGACTTTTATGGAAGAATAGGGGGAAGGATTGTGGGCCTAAAGGGGATATGAACACCATAGGAAGACCAACAGAGTCAACTAATCTGGACTCTTGGGGCTCTCAGAGACTGAACCACCAACCAAAGAACATACACAGGCTAGAGCTAGGCCTCTCTGCGTATATGTGCAGCCTGGTCTTTATGAGGGTCCTGAACAACTGGAGTAGGGGTCATCCCAAAAGTTTTGCCCTTACTACTTCAGATATGTTCTTTTAGCTGGGTTGCCTTGTTTGCCCTCAGTTGTAGAGGAAGTGCCTAGTATCACAGAGACTTGATGTGTCAGGGTAGGGGAATACCAAGGAGGCTCAGAGAAAGGAAGGGGAGGTTGGAGGGAAGGACTGTGGAAGAGGATAACCAGGAGATGGGCAGTGAGTGGGATATAAAGTGAATAAATAGAAAAAGAAACTATTTTAACATTGCTCTCTGTTAAGAAGGATAGTGCCATGCAGGTGTTATTACATGGACGGATCCCCTTGAACTGGGTAGGGGGAGTCCAGGAAAGAACGCATGCCTAGCTTTATCATGTTAAAAAAAATCCTGGCTTTCTCCTCAACATTGTGGGGAGTGGGATCCCCATAATGGTGGAAAGACTGAAATGATTTAAGTAGTAATTACTTTGTGGGACCTAAAACTTCTTCCCTGGAAGAAATGAATCTCAAGTTATTTAGACAGTTCACTTTGTTACCATTTATAAGCCATGGTTTATATTTCACTAGAAACTCAAGGTAAGATCCACATAAAGGTCACCAGAAGCTTGGGGTCATTTGTAGGCACATACCTGGACTCCCAGCATTAGGAAGTTGGAGTAAGAATATTTAGTCCCGAGGCTAGTCTTTACTACATAGCAAGACCCTATCTCAAAATCCACACTCCACTCCACCCTCCCACACACACAAAAAACTCCTCAGGGGTCACCGCCAAAGTGTCTACATTCTGCAAGATGCTAAAGTATAAAAATTACATAACAAACAAAATTTTTATTCTGACCATTTTTGTCCTAAAGACTTAGAAGTACAGCCAGCCATAGGCCATAATGGTATATGCCTTAATCCCAGCACTCAAGAGGAAGAGGCAGATGGATCTCTTTGAGTTTGAGGCCAGCCAGGTCTACAGAGCCAGTTCCAGGACAGCCAGGGTTACAGAGTGAGATCCTGTGTCGAGAAAAAAATTATACAAATATTTGTCTCTAGACCTTCATTTCAATTCACTCTTTTTTGTTTTAGGAAACTTGTGGTCTTATAAGTTTTAAACTTACAGTTTCTTTGGAAGATTACTAATGGTTTGTTGGTTATGTTTTTGTTAATTTTTTCCTGAATGTGTAAAGTCCCAGTGGTCCACAAGTGTGGTCCCATGACCAGCAACATTTACATCTCCAGGAAACAAGATTACAGCACATGCCTCCTGGCCTAGCAAAAGCTCCTAGTGTGAGAACTGGAGAGATGTAGCCCAGCAACCTGGGGTTGAAAAGCGCTTGAGTGATCCTAGTTCTCAACAGAATCCCAGTCAGTGTAAAACTTTGCCTCCTGGGAGAAGGGCTGTCTGCCTTCTGCTAGGCTGATACAGTCTCAACAAATGTGTGGAGGAAAAATGTATACAATGGAGTTAGTGCAGGGGATTAAAACAGAAAGAAGGTAAACCCATGCGTGATAGTCCATTGAAGAGCCATGCAACACTAAGGGGCAAAGAGGTTCCTACAGTGTCCTGTGGAAGTCTGATTGAAACATGAGGGTTGGCAAACACGAAGCAATGATTCTGAGTGGCACCTGCAGTTGTTCACTGTCTGTGCTATATTTAGAGAAGTAATTGGGGTATGCTGGCAACCGTCATTGGTAGACTCATCCTCACAAATGTTGTGAATTTCATTGTTACTTGCTTGTTTTTTTTTTTTCCTGCACACAGACATTATAATCCTTGAATTTATTTCCTGTGATCTTCTTTCATAATTCATCAAGAAGACAGGCTTATAGAGGTCCCTAGTTTTTTGTAGAGGGTTTTATGTTTATTTATTTAACAAATAATTATTAATGACAAAATCTGCTATGTGCTGCATGCTGGTAAAAAACAATGAATGGACAGATATAATTCTTGGCTATACTGTGTTAATTTGTATATTAACAAGGGGTTATTATATACAAAACTTCAAAATAAGTAGGCCTTGCCTTCCATTTTAAATTTTTTCTTTTACTTACACATCATTCAGTTCATCAGGAAAAATTTTAAATGGGATTTCTTTTTCTTTTTATTATCTTTTTTTGAGAGTTTCATGTAGCCCAGGCTGGTTTCCCATTTAAACTCCTTACCTTCCAGCTTCTACCTCTTGAGTGCAAGGGTTACAGGTAGGCATAGCCATGTCCCCCATCTGTCTGCTGTGTGTCTAACCTAGGACTTCAGGATTGTTAGGCAAGCATTTTGCCAACTGAACTCTTTCCGAGCCCTTAACCCGTATTTCTAGATATCTATCAGTTGCACTCTATTGTTAAATTTTTTTTAAAAAAATGTTAAAACTTAACCAATATATTTTAGGTACAGTTTCCTTGCTAATTAAATGTCCCAGTTAAGAGCTAACTGAATATCTACCCTTATTTTGAAAGGAAACCTTTCTTTAAGATAAAGTATCTCTGAATTATTGATAATTGTGGACTGTTTAGGTAGTCAATGTTAAGGTCATGCCAACGTGAATAATTACTGTGAATAATGGCATACAGCAGAGTGGTATAGGTGTGTGTGTTCATCATGCCCAGAAAGTTACTCTGATCCAGTCCTCTATGGAGTGCTTATCTTAGTCTTTACTGATCATGAAAAGAGAGAGCAATTTACATGTGACAATCTAGGCAGAATCCTGCACACACATGTCTTCTCTGCTTAGTGTAGGACTTAGATAAGACTCTGGCAAAGGTGGGTTCAGAGGGTTGAAGTTAGGAATGAACATGGCACAGATTTCATACTGTCTTATATACAACAAAGTAAGTCAGTAAGGACAGTACTTCCGGTTAAAGGAATAGCAACGACATCACCACTTGAGCCAGTAGTAATAGATGTTGGGCTATGTTAAGTCTCCATTTAGCATTCCTTCCTCACTGGGAATGTTTTAGGATCATACCTCCTGGGCAGCTTGAGATGCTTATAGATTCATTTTGCTCAGTTATAAATAATATACAAGGAAGATTTCCTGCACCAGTTCTTCACCTCAGATCGGGCACTGTATGTAGGGCCATGACCACTTGACAGCTAGGAGAGAGAGAGGTGCTCACTTTCAGGTCTTAGCTTTGGGGCCTTGACATGTTCTTTCTTCAGCTCGAGGCTCCTCTTCATGCCTGCCTTCGTCCTCAGCACAACCTTCATGGTGCCTCTGATTCCACACCACAGGCAGGGAGCAGTATATATATATATATATATATATATATATATATATATATATATATCCCAAGACTACCCCAAGTTCCACAATTCATTTGTGTAATCTCTGTTTGACACGTTTGCTAAATACTTCAGGATTCATTGAGTCCCAAACATTGCTCAGAATGCCAAAAAAAAAAAAAAAAAAAGTGAGGAAAAAGCACTTTATGCTTCTGTCTTGAAGAGGTGGAGTTCTCTGCCCTTAGGGGAAAAAAAGGTATCCCAGGAACAGAAGTGAACCTAGAACATACTGAAGGCCAAACAGACTAGTGCTAATAGCAGATTCTAAATCCCCTCCCTTGCTTCCTAGGCATGTGTTCGTCATCGGATCCTTCCCTGAATGTTTCAGTCAGCTTCTGACAGAGTCCATTCCAAGTAGACATTCCCTGTGACATGGATGTCCGGGATGAGCATTGCCACCCATGACGTACAGCTTTTTTCTGGGTTCTTCCCCTTTTCCTGTAACATGTGCTGCATTGCGTGTAAGTGCTGCTTTGCGTCTGAGTGCTTTTGTGTGTGAGTGCTGCTTTGCCTAAGCCTGCTCCTTTGCCTGTGTGGTTAGCTGACTGCTTTCCTGGCTTTCCCACTTCTACGGTTACTTTGTAATTCAGTGGTTACATTGGCCTGCTGATTGCCCAATCCTAGCACAGTTCTCTTTCTGGAAGATCTGGGTTTAGAAATGGAGCAACACATCCCAACACCTGTTGGGATGGGGTGGACAATGGTGATAAAATGAACTGAAATGTAGCATGGATACATGGGAAGATACTGTTTTACATTTCCTAGCTGAATGGATATTTGTACCATTTTTTGAGTAAAGCAACTCTAACAAAGGGTCTCCAAGGGCAGATCAATGTTGGAGCACTTAAGGTCCCTGCAGGCGTTGTTATTCTTGGTTCCCTGGGAACAAATAAAAAAGGAAGCACGTGAGGGGGTGGCATTCTTATGAAGACTGAATGGAGATGAGGTAGGGCAGTAAGGGGGGTAGAACTGTCTGACTGTTAGATTCTTCCAAAAGATCTTCTGTAGCCAGAGTATGTTGTCCCTTATGGCTTTCCATCCTCAATATATGAGCAATGTATCTTACACATGGGACCTGTGTATGAGGGGAGTGCAGGCTCACAGAACCTCAAGACATTTTTCTTCTTCCTCTATTTTTGCCACCATTATAGTCATTGTTGTTCATAGTTTTGGCCCTGTATTTGTTTAAGTACAGTCCTCAGGGCCTGCCTGTAAGCTGGGCTGAGCTGTGTGTTAACTGTTTATATTTCTACAGCTTTTGAATTATTTTAGGAGAATTTTCCTCATTAAAAATAGAGCTGCTTATACTTCCCTAGACTTGCTGAGCCCTTCTGGTTCTGTTTTACAGTATTCCCTTGTTTTATGTAAGATATTGGAGGTATACCAATGTTATGCAAGAAATCACTTTCTGTAGAAATTGAGTTTAAACACAAATTAGTGAGTGATTTCATTTAGACACAACCCAGAGTTGAATGTAATATTTCTGAAGTCTTCATTTGGGAATTTTGTTTAAATTGTCCTACTTATTAAAACATGGTTTGTAAGTGATTTTTTTTTCCAAAAGCAACAATCATTGCTGGGTAAATTGCATAGTCATTAGAAAAAAAATCTTGCTTTGTTAAACTTAAATATCTGCTTAAAGCCCATTGCTACCAATATACAGCCCTGGTTTCTTGAAACCCAAACCTTTACAAAGCCTAGGAAATGTTGACAGAAGTCCTTTCTTGATTTAAAAAAAAATGTGTTCTGTTGTCCTTAAGATATTAATATTTACTCAACAGTCACGCTCCAGTATAAAAGTTATGCCTGTCATTTTGCTGCTATGTTCTTATCACAATGTACATGAAGAAGGATCACTTCCTCTGGTTGGCTTTGAAGCTTAGCAGCTTGAGCAATAATCTGCGGTGAAAGGGATGAAATGGTTGCTGGGGTTTGTGTCCAGGCTAACCTTCATTTCCTGAGCATCCAGTGGTTTGACTGTCTGTTCCTTAGCATCTGTAGCATTTTGGGGTTTCTTTTCTGAACCATGAGTAGAATATCAGGGAGGCCAAGAGATGAATAGCTAGTGACTTAACTGCATCCAGGTATATCTGTCTTTATAAGCTAAAGTCCTATGTAGAATAATAAGACAGACATTTCATTGTTGCTGATGTTTGAAAAAAATCAACATCTTTGGCTTGGAGAACTGTCCTAGCTTTCACTTACTGTTGAACTGGGTTTTTGTATCTTAAAGGTTAATACACATTGCTATCTCTCAGTTCTAGAAGGCAGAATTTCAAGATGAGATTCACTGAGGGTTCATCGAGGTAGTGGCAGGGACAGCAGGGTCTCGTTGAGCATCCATTTTGCCTTTGCTTCTTCAGATGGTCTGAATTCCTTGGCTCAGAGCCTCCTCTTCTTTGACTTGTATGTTTTCCTTAAAATAAGGAGGAGAACCTATCTTCCTTTAAGGATCACATGATTACATGGGAGCCTGTCTACAGAGTGCAGCATAATCTGTCCTTCTTAAGGTACTTAACCTTAATCACAATATTCAGGTCTCCTTTGTACAACTTCTAGGGCTTTTGGCCAAGTTCTAGGGTCAAGTCTTTGCATGTAAGGTGACATTTCCTGGGCTTTGGGGATTAGGATTTAAGTATCTTTGGGAGTCCTTATTCAGCCTGCCACAGGAATGGAATGTCTTTTTTCTTTTGTCTCAGCTCCAAGAAGGCTGTTACTTAATAACCTTCTATTAGTTTGGAAAGTTTAATAGATTGCTAACATTTACTAAAGGAATTGTTACGGTAAACTTTCAAAGTGACTTTACAACAGTGTATCAGTATCTCACAAACTTAACATTAATTAGTTGTTTGCACATTGACTTCATTATATACTTTCAGGTTCAATTTAAGTAGAAAACTACATGACAAAAATGGATGAACATAGTCACCCAAATATAACCCTCTCGCGTTCTCAGACTGTCCTGACGAAAGACTTATTTTATAAATCAGATTATAGTGGAACCAGTTAGTGGGTTCTTTATCTGTCTCTCCATAGGCAGGACATAAGTTGCAGGATACTGGAGATCATGCTAGTCTTATTTATGTATGTATATATGTCCTAAAGTAGTAGCAGCTACAGGGGAATGATGCACAATACCATGTGCATGGTGATTGGAAATCATGGAATGTCTAAGAAACTGAGGTTACTTAGATGAATGAGCTAGGACATGGTTACTAAGCAGAGGCCAGAAGATGGTCTTATAGATCCACACAGAACATTGTAATAATGTCTTGTGCTAAGAACAGAGTAGATAGTGTTATTATGACATGCATAGGAAAAGTAGGGGCAGATAGGGACAGACCGGACAAATCCAGTATGGGTGGGCTTTATGTTTTTATACATTCTGTGAATTAGAAGGAAACTAGTAGCTTGTTAGACACAGTACAACATTGCTTATTTATTCTTCCACTGAGAAGGCATTACTGTGCTCATTACAAAGGATAAAAGATACAGTGGAAGAGCGAGCTTCATGTCTCCTTGGGAAAAAATCCTTGTGATGGTAGCAAACATTGACTTAAGTGGGGTAGAAATTGTTTTATGGGAACACAGGACAGAGATGCTTCCTGTAAAACTGAACTTAGTCATCATGAGTTCTGGGGGAGGGAATCATTTTAGATTTATAGGCAGGTTACAAAGATAAGGCAGAGTTCCTTTAATGTTGTATAATCCTATTATGTTGCTCAAAAGAAGAAACAGTCCCGTTGGCCAAACTGAAGACAGTTAGAGCTTACCACCTTCTAGCACTGAAGTGAGATAATCTATTAAAACTCTCCTGTGAACAGTAGGCAAAACCATAGCAACGTACAAATGCCACACGAGTACAGGGGGGCGGGGGGGAAAGTTGCCCTCTCAGAATGCAGCTGTAAGCATCTAAGCCTGAACTCTATATTTTAAATTCTACTAGAGGAAGTTCACAGACCAACAGTTCTCTCCATCAATTTAAATAATCTTTGCAAATCTGCTACTTCTGTGCCAGGGATGGGACTCAGGGATTTTTTTTTTTAAATCAATTCTTTATTTACACGTCATACGATATCTCCTTTCCCTGTTTCCCCTCCAAAAAACAAAACAAAACAACAAACAAAGAAACAAAAAAACAAAACAAAACTAACCCCTGTTCCCTCCCTCCTCCCCATGCTCACCACCCCACCCTCTCCCGCTTACTGGCCCTGGCATTCCCCTATACTGAGGCATAGATCCTTCTCAGGGCCAAGGGCCTCTCCTCCCATTGATGGCCGACTTGGCCATCCTCTACTATACACATGCTGCTGGAGCAATTGGACTCAGGGATTCTTATTGATAAGACAAGCTTTGTACTACGATGGCCTTCAGGCTTCTAAAGGAAGTGTCCTCTGCAGCACTAACTCCTTGCTGGGAGCATCCCATTCCAGGCAGGACACAGCATCTGGGTTCTTGCTCTCAGCTTGTGTTCAGTAAACCCATTTTGCAGATCAGCATGATAAGGCTCCATCAAGTAAAGCACCTGTGCGGTCACACAGCACTCAGTAGGAAATGAAGAACTGAAATCTGGGTCTGCCTGACTGGCCCCAAAGCCTGCAATTGTGATTTTTTTTTCACCTCCCTACCCCCGTCATAGGCTTCCTGATTCACTTTCCCGTATAGCCTTCCAGAATAAGCATTTTTCCAAATTATACTTGTTATGCAAAACTTCATTTCCTGTTTTATTCTAAAAGTATTTGCTTAGAATGTCAGAAGTTTTCTGTGAATTACAATGTTCTGTGAATCTATTAAGAACAAAGTGACTTGGTTCTCCAAAGGCCCCAGTTGCTTCCTACTCTGGTCCCTTAGGGTCCCAAAGTGACTTGGTTCTCCAAAGGCCCCAGTTGCTTCCCACTCTGGTCCCTTACGGTCCCACCTTTTTTGGATGTTGTTCCTTTTGTCTGTTTTAGTGGCTTTTTAAAGAGTTGCCACCTCTTCAACCCTTAACCCTAGGAATTTCTATGTAAGAAACTTTGTCCCTCTGACCTTTCCCATGGAGGTAGAAGTGAAGTCAGGTTTCTCTCTGTTCAGCTGTCTGAGGACCATTGGTAATGGTGGGAGCCAAAACAATCTTTAAGTACCCAGAAAGTGCATAGAAAGTCTGTGCACTTTAGAAAATGTAAAAAACACTCCCCCTTTCAAGGGTAAAAAGGAATATTTTAGTGATGTCAGTTAACCAAATGCCATCCAATTTGAACTAAAGAGGGAGCTAAAATGGTAAAAATTAGCACCCCAAAATCACGGTAATGGGCTGGAATGAAGATAAGTCATAGTACATTGAAGCCATGCTTATCTGGCTATTCATGTAAGAAATGCATCAGCACTTGCAGAAAGAGAAGGGGGGGTGAGGAGCAGGAGGAAGAAGTGGAAGAAGAGGAAGAGGAGGAAGAAGGAAGAAGGAAGGAAGGAAGAGAGGAAGGAAAAAGGAGGAAGAGGCAGAGGAGGAGGAAAAGGAGGAGGAGAAGAAATAGAAGAAGAAATAGAAGCAGCAGCAGCAGCAATTACCAGAAAAGGAAAAAAAAAGTCCAAATATGTCAATAGTTGTCATTTTTTAAAGGTTATGTCACAGGTCTATATAACAAACAAGGAAGAAAAACTTACTTTGACCATAGAAATGTTAGAGTTTTAAAGTTTTCATCAACAGAGGTTTGCTAGGCACCCTTTGGTAAACTCATCCCTGGTGCATGCATTCCCAAGTCGACAGCCTGCCCAGAAGCCTGCCTGCGATGTCTTCATTGAGCTAAGCAAGAGGGTCTCTAATTGGGGACAGCTGTGGCCACAGCCCTAATTAGCCAGGCCTGTTGAACACTCATCCCGAGCCATTGGCAGCCTGTCCAGGACTTCATCCAGCGTGTTGTCATGGTGTGTTGCCTTAACACCTTGGCAGAATGACATTAATCTGTTAGGACCCTTTTGTTCCTGCGTTCTCACTGAGGGGGTTCTCGCATTTCAGTGAACACAAGCAGAAGAGAGAGCGTTCTTTGGCCCTTGTGGCATGAGGTATGCATGACAGATGGGCAACCACGCCGTCTAAAGCATTTTTCATTTTTATCACAGTGATTTCAAGTATTCTACTTTCTTTTATTTTCCCATAAATCATCAAGGTCGGTGAGAAAATGCGGGAATTGTGCCGCTCTTTTCTCCTAGACTCTCTTTTGTGTTTGTAGAGACTATAGAAATGATCTGCCACTTGTTATAGCCCAGAATTCTTGGGGAAAATACTATTAAATCCTTTAATTCAACCTTGAGGACTTTTTTTTTTTAACCATAAAATATGAAGTTTTGCAAGGAACTGTTTCTTGCTTGGTCATTAAAGCAAGGGCTCTAGGGTCAGTTTGTATGTTCAGGTCGGGGATCTGCTGGGATGGGGCTTCGGAATACCAGCTGTGTGACAACTGGCAAGTTACTCTTTTTCCTCTGTTTCCATTTCTTCATCTGCAAATTTGGTGTAGGGATAGTAATATTCCAGCCCGGAGATTGTTATGAAGCAAGAGGCGATGAGTATAAAGCTCTGAGACCCGAGCCTGGCCCATAGCAGATGTTCAATAAGTTATTACCATTCTACGGGGACTTACTGTTGAAAGTACTAAGAGGAACTTATTTAACACTCCTTCTTTTGCTTTGAAGTTGCTTTGAGGAGCGCTATACTCATATCTTCCTGCCTTTACTCCAAGTGAGCTACTCAGAGTAGATCAGTGATTTAAGCAGTTCTAGTTGTAAGGGGCGTTGTTTGCTTCATACCTGTAATCTCAGGTTGGCAACACAGGAAGCTCATAGCTTCAAGCTGGAGAGAAAAGAAGGCTGGCTCATTGCAACAAGCATAACACCAATCTCGAGTAAAAAAAAAAAAAAAACATTGTTCTTATCTATAAATTCGCATGCAATTTTTTTCCATGGAGAAATGTACAGGATTATAAATAATCCTCTTATAGATGGATATGGAGATGTGATTTGGCTTTTATAGTTCATTATAATAATTTAAAAATTATTGTAGCTCCTGTGGAATGGAATTGATAGGTCCTTTTCTGATCCTCAGCTTGCCGTCCCTCTCCCCTCTTTTTCCACCTCCTTCAAGCCTGGCACATGTGCCTTCCTGTAGAGAAACGTGCTGAGTTAAGTACTGGTTCTTAAGAAGCCACACACATGCAAGAACAAGCTGCCATCCCCTCACCAGCGGGTGGAAATGGTGAAGATCCACCTTGTGTGATGTCTAAAGCAGGACTACTCAGAGGAGATGGAGTTGGATGTTCATGGTACATTCGGGGATATGTGAGAGCAAAGTTCATTTTGGGAGGCAGGAATCCATGTAAGCCACCTAGAGAATACTCAGCTGATGGAGTGGAGCACCAAAGACCTGAAGGCAGAGGGATGGGAGTGACATATAGGTACTCCTGTAGCATGGAAGATGGCTTGGCCACAGTGAGCAGACTCTGAGAGATGCTGAGTTCACATCTGTGAAAGGCACAGGACAAAGGTCTTAGCTGACACAGGTCAACACACTCTAATAGTGATAACCACTGTCTTAGTTAGGGTTTCTATTCCTGTACAACATCATGACCAAGAAGCAAGTTGGGGAGGAAAGGGTTTATTCAGCTTACTTCCACATGGCTGTTCATCACCAAAGGAAGTTAGGACTGGAACTCAAGCAGGAGCTGATGCAGAGGCCATGGAGGGATGTTCCTTCTGGCTTGCTTCCCCTGGCTTGCTCAGCCTGCTCTCTTATAGAGCCCAAGACTACCAGCCCAGGGATAGCACCACCCACAAGGGGCCCTACCCCCTTAATCACTAATTGAGAAAATGCCCCACAGCTGGACCTCATGGAGGCACTTCCCCAACTGAAGCTCCCTTCTGTGATAACTCCAGCCTGTGTCAAGTTGACACACAAAACTAGCCAGTACAGCCACATATGGGAAGTTCAGAAGAGCACAATGAATGCAGAGTCAAAACAGTACACTTCATAATCTCCCACTTGGCTTTACATTTTAATAGTGGTATATGACAGTGTCATCTCACAAAATCTTGCCAAAGAGGGCCTTAATCCTACATGTAGATGCATAATCCTATATGTATATGCATAGGTGGATATCTATTGTCTTCCATAATCTCTCTCTACTCTATGGTTTGAGACAGGGTCTCAGTGAACCAGAAGTTCCCCAGTTTGTCTTGTCTAGCTGGCCACATAGTCAACTGTATCCACCTCTCCAGCACTGGGATTACAGGCATGTTCTACTGTGCCTGGCTTTTTATATGGGTGCCCCGAACTCAAATGTTTCCACGCTTGTATGGTGAGCATTGTACTGACTATTCGTTTCTCCAGTTCCCAGGCTTAGTTTTTCAGCTAGCCAGTGCAAGATCTGGGTCCCTGACAACACTGTCTCTTTCAGATAAGACATTAGGGAATTGGATACAGTTCCAATCAAAGACACACACACACACACACACACACACACACACACACACACACACACACACACACCTGTATGGGGACAGGCTTTGTAAAGGTTTTATGTAGGGACAACTTTCTTGGGACTGCAACCAAAACACTAATGCTATTTGCTATCTTTCAGCTTCCCTGTTGAATTTGTTCAGCGTAGAGAGCTCTTCCGATCAACCACAAGAATACAGAGCACAGTGATAAGATAAAGTGGACAGTTAGATCCTTCAGGGAAGGTAGTGGTGACTACATCTCACATCTACTTGTTAAACTTTCCCCGTCCTTCACAGTGCAGTGCACTACTAACGTAGCAGCAGTAAGCAGATCTGAGAGATGTGGAGGAAAGCCTGAAGCATGGTCCCTTTGAGTGGTTCTCAACCAGTGGGTTGCCACTCCCTTGGGGGGGGTGGTGGTGTAAGGAATGACTCTTTCTCAGGGGTCCACTAAGATCATAGGAAAACACAAATATTTACATTGCGATTCCTAACAGTAGCAAAATTACAGTTAAGAAGTAACAACAGAAATGATGTTATTGCTCTGGGGTCACCGCAATGTGAGGAACTGAAGAGGCTCCAGCCTGAGGAGGGCTGAGAACCAGCCTGAGGTGAATGGCTCTCTTTCTATTTTGCTAGTTCACTTTTGCCTTTACCAGGACTATTTGACCATCAATTAAATTATTAGAATGAATAAACATATTGCCTTATGTTGTGGTATGATCCAGAGGAAAACTAAGTATTGTGGGTGACTGTCACCAGTTTTTTCCAAGAGTGGGACATATCAATTATTGAAAACAGAAAAGCAGAAGGAGACTTTAAAACATTCTTAGCTTACCTGCGTACACTGAGTTAGAGTTTGTAATCTTGTAGAACTTTTTCTTTTTGCTTGACTGTTTGTCTCTGCCAATGCATTTCTAAGGATGTGGATATGTTCCTGTAATGTTAATCAAGTTTAGGAAGGAATAAATTTAGGAAGAGTCTGTTTAAAACCAGCTCCGTCATTAGATCATTTTAGAGTGTAGAGCTATTACCTTCTTAGAAACACTTACAAAGCAAAATTATGAGCTGTGGTAGACCAGACCCAAATATATCATGCCTAAGAGGCTCTGGACATCCAAATTTAAAGCACTAACTTGACATTGAGTTTGCCTTCAATTGCGTTTAAATTTACAGGCCATTTACTCTTAGAAGAATTGAAAAGCAAGGCTTTTTTTTTTTCAGTTTCAAAATTCAAATATTTAGTTAAAGATGTTGATTCTTAAGTTTTTCAGCCCTGGGCTTATACTTAATTCATGTTAGAGAGTAGTTGGTGAAGTAATTTAGAGTTTAAAATTGTATTTTAGATTTATCTTATTTTATGAGTCTGAGTGTTTTACCTGCATATATGTGTGCACACGATGTATATGCACTTCTCTCAGGTGTCAGAAAAAGGCACCAGACTTCCTGGAACTAGAGTTATGTACAGATAGTTATGAGCCACCATGTAGGCGCAAGAGACTAAACCAGGTCCTCTGCAAGAGCACCAATGGCTCCTAACTACTAAACCATCTCTCCAACTCTAATCAGTTTCTCTAGTGGTTATCACTAGCAACAGAGTACTCATGGGTCAAGGATGCAGCCGCAAGCTCCACTGGGGACCATGATTTTGCTTCTCCATTCGCACTATGGATGATTGTTATTCAGTTTCTTAAGAACTGGCCCCTGATAAGGTAGAAGTCCTTATGTCTTAAAGGTCATCCATGCCATACAGAACAGGCACAGGACAAATAGAAGTCCTAGGAATGTAAATGGAAAGAGCAGATCATGTCCTTTGGAGCTATTCCCCCAAGTTGGCTTCATCCAGTAGCTCCACTTTTCATTGATTACTCATGTTTAATCCCCTTTTAGTCTAGCTTGGCTTCATAGTCTTTTTTAGTTGTTTACAACATTGACTTATTTTTAAAAGCTTAAAACAATTTTATAGAGTAGCCCTTGTTGCATAGATCAGTTGTGTGTGTGTGTGTGTGTGTATGTGTTTGATGTCAAGACTGTGAAGAAATAGGAAATAAAGAAAGAGAAGGTGAGGAAGAAAGACATGGTAGAAAAAAGAATAAGAGGAAGGGAGGGGGAAAATGTGACACTTACTCTATGAGAAAATATTTATGCAAATGAGCTAACAGTCTTGTAGTTTGGGTCCAGCCTTGTGTTCTGACTCTGAAAGCAAATACCTGGAGTGGTTAGAAGATGGAAAACAGACTTGCTAGGTTTAAGTGTATCTAACTACAGAGGACATTTTGTTTATTAAAGCAAGGGACCAGGCCTTGAGAATTTTTGGTAGGGTTTCAACTTTAATTTAAAATCCACCTGCTCACCGTACAGTCTTTCCTTTAGATACATACAGGCAACAAGTCACTCTTCTTAATGTACACAAACTAGTTTCTTTGATGCCACTTGGTTTCTTCTGCACCTTTCAGCAGAGTCTGACAATCAGAAATGACCTTAAGAAGCTAACGGAGACCAATATAGGGGCTTGTCAGACATATTAGAATTTAGTGTCCTTAAAACTACCAGATCTCAAGAGTAAAAAAGCTCTGTGGAATTTGTTCAGAAAGCAAGTCTAACTTTGAAGCTCTCAAAAAAAAAAAAAAAAAAAAAAAAAAAAAAAAAAAAAAAAAAAGAAAAGAAAAAAAAAAGAAAAAGAAAAAGAAAGAAAGGAAGAAAAAGAAAAAGAAAAAAAAAGGACAGAAAACTGGGTACTGGTTGGTGAAAAACTCAAAACAAGGCAGACAGAATCTTCAAGCACTGAAAGATGGGAGCCGCTGAGTCGGTTTCCTTACCTGCTCCTGTGTCTGCCCCAGGACCTTCCTGCTGCTTTACCAGCCACCCAATAAATGAGGAGGTCTGCCCCTAGAGGAGGTACTGCTAAGAAATTGCAGACTTCGAGGGTTTTAGCTCTAATTCCTGGGCTTACTTCTGACAGTTTGGGGGTTTGGCTCATCAGGGCTGAGTTGTGGAAAAACAAATAGCCTGTGCATACAAGGTATCCACTTCCTGTTCCTGGGTAAGGCGACCTTGATTGCGTCCCTGGACTCTAGTTCTTACCCAGGGAGTAATTATGCCCTGGGTCAGTGAGGCAGAATCTCGTTTACTGGGTTTGTTTTCTGGGATTTCCTGTTCATGCCTGAGCTGAGCAAGGACGTAGACTTTGTCTTGGCCTTTGCAAGACTCAGCGGAAACTGTGAGCTGTTGAGGTCTCAGGTTCTGGGGTGGTTGATCATTAAATAAGTTTGCGCGTGTAGATAAAAATCCATGCTTTTCTTCTTTAATTAAAAATGTTTTATTAGAAAACCTCAGGTATAGCTGTCTTCATAGCTTTATTACTAAGCGTCACCATATGACTTTTATCTATACATATTCAAGCACCTAGGGAGTTTTGTATAAGTCAAAATTACATGTCTACTTCCTGCAGCAATGAAAGCACAATTCTGCTATTCGCAGTGTCCGTTCTGAAGGCTTGGAAATGCTGAGCGTGTGCAATGCCCAGCGTATAGTGGAGGCGGTCATCGGTAGTGGTCCGTCACCATGTCTGGGATAGCTTTCACAGGCCCAATCAGGAGTGATGTTGCCATAGGGACTTCTCATTGAGCCGAGAGCAGCTTTGGGGGACACCTGGGATGCTTAGTGAGATGAGACTGATGCTAGTTTCTACAGATGTCAGAACCATGAGAAAAAAAAATAGACTTAGTGTTTACTTTCAAGTCAATAATTTATAAAAATCATTTACTGGAAAAATGGATATGGTACTCCCAATGCCTTGCTACAGAGTTATGTGTGATATGGGGCCATGAAGGCTCTCTGAAGACATGCCAGTGCCTCTTGTAGCACCGGTTTTGTTAAATCAAGGAAATAGCTACTGACAACATGATTTTAGGAATGTGTTTTTCATCCAGGTTCCATACCTGCCTCTTTTTTTTTTTCTTTTTTAAAAAACACACAGCATTTAAAGACTTATTTATTATATGAGTTACACTGTAGCTGTTTTCAGACACTAAAGAAGAGGGCATCAGATCTCATTACGGGTGGTTGTGAGCCACCACGTGGTTGCTGGGATTTGAACTCAGGACCTCTGGAAGAGCAGTCAGTGCTCTTAACTGCTGAGCCATCTCTCCAACCCATACCTGCCTCTTTTTGTGCTGAATTTTTTTGTTTTGCTTTTAGTTTGTTTTTGTAAAAATCTGGGTGTTTTTTTTCTTCTAGTTGGGATCCATTTTGGTTCACTTGTTTAAATATGTATACGTATATACGTGTATATATATATATATATATATATATATATATATATATATATATATTCGCAGCCTGGTAATGGGACCTGACCAAGCTCATTCAGCATTCATGCTTCCTTTTGAAAGGCCTGGTGATCACAGCTTCTTTTCGTCCTCCCTTTCTTTTTCCAGCGTTGCCTCCCAGATTGAAAGAGATGAAGAGCCAGGAGTCAGCTGCAGGCTCCAAGCTCGTGCTCCGGTGTGAGACCAGCTCTGAGTACTCTTCACTCAGATTCAAGTGGTTCAAGAACGGGAATGAGCTGAACCGAAAAAATAAACCACAAAACATCAAGATACAGAAGAAGCCAGGGTAAGTGAGGTGTCTTTAGTGACAGAATCCGCGCCAATAGTGATAGGATCCTAGAGGACAGAAGATTATGAAGACCCTAGTTGTGAATTTACTGTAACACATGATATGTAATGAACAGAAGGATTGCTGATGGTAGAGTAGTCAGAAATTGTCATATCAGATAGAAAAAAAAACTTGGGAGTTTATGATTCTAACAACTTTTGGATGAAGAAATGACACTCGAAGAGAAAGCTGTAAGAAGTCGGATGGGGCTGGGAGGGAAGAAAGAAGAAGGAATTAGTGGCAGGTATTGTAATATTCAAAGAACGTGAGATTCATTCTCAATATAAAACAAGTGATGTTTTAGTGTCAGTGTCTAATGCAATTGAAATGCCAACTTCAATATAAAGCTCAACAATTAATGCAGTGAGTTTGAACTATTTTTCAAACAAAGGGTCAACACACATAATTATGTTTTGTAATAAAGATTTTTTAGCTAACTATTCTATTAAGGTCTGCCAACATTATAGGAGATTTAGACAATGTAGTCATCTCTGGGAGCAAAGCATGTTCAAGCATGGCCCTGAAGGAGGACATGCCACTTGTGGCACCTCAGTGGCTCTGTTAGATGTCTCCTCTTAGTGAAGGCAGCTTCTACTATCCCAACAGTCTTTGTTTTAATCTATTTGCTTCTTTAAGCACAGGATGAAAATATATTTTGAGGAAATACGGGAAAGGAATGAGCATTCATTAATCAACATGACACCTTTACTGTGGTTCTCCTCTCTGAGATTTTTTTTTAATTCACTCACATTGCAGAAGACTCCTGAAGAGGCAGGTTTGATCACTAAAGCAACAGCAGAAGAAGCCACCCCCCCCTCCTTTCTTTGTATTTCATAAGCTGTAACCCAAAAGTTGCCACATACTCATGAGCAGGGCAGAACAAAATGACTCTAAGGAGAATGTAATCAAATGTTATCAAACAGTTATACTCTGATGACAGTAATTAAGGATCTTTTCCCAGTTCTCATGGCTTTATTAATCATACCATTTTCTCTGGCTATTGATCATGTCTGCAAGATCTGTTGATTAGGTAGTATATTAACGGGTGAGCCGAGAGGGTGTATAGTGTGTTGTGCAGCGGGTGGTATTTGAGAGATAATAATATCAAGAGCCAAAATACCTAAAAAAATTTTTTTTTATATAATGTGACTTAGAAACAACAGCAGTGTTGGGAAGTTGTTAGCCCTCAGAAGGTAGAGGCAGCCAGATTGTGAATTCAAAGCCAGACTGGTCTTTAGATCAAGTTCCAGGGCAACCAGGACTACACAGAGAAACCTTTTCTAACCCCTACCTACCCACCACTCAACAGAGAGAAAAAGAAAAAGAAACAACAGCATGCCAAGATACAGTAAGAGCAGTTGTGTAGTGGGCATGTGATGGCTAATTTTGTGGGTTGGAAAACTAAGTGTCAAAGCTGGTGCACACCTGTAACCCCAGACTTGGAAGGCAGAGGCAGCAAGATCGCCACAGGTTTGTGGCCAGCTGAGCTACATGGCCTTATCCTGTCTAGAAACAAATTGGAAAAAAAATGGAAAGAAACATTGAGAGTCAACTATATTGTGCTTTACTTAGAGTCATGGAACTTGTAAAAAGCTCAGAAAAAAAAAACATAGATTTTTTTTTTTTAATTTCTTATGCCACACTCTATCTTTGAAAGTAGGAATCATGGAAAAATGGAAAAGAGCAGAAGAGTTGAAAAGATAATTATGGTTATGGAAGTTAAGACAAAAACTACTTGTTAGATACTGGATTGAACAGGAATTGTTGTCCTGCTTTCATCCATTGGACAAATGAAGGTATATAAACATGGCAGGTGGCCCTTCATTCATAGCTGTGAGCTGGCCCAACAATAGCAGTAGGAATTAGGTATTTGTGGGGGACTTTATGCCAGCAATATAGCCAAATCAAAGAGGTAGATGGCCTCATCATTGTGCATCGGCAGTTCTGAATTTGTATAAAGACGATCTGATTTAATCCTAATAAGACATGGGAATTTCAGACTGTGTGCTGAAACACACCGTTGGAATGAGTCAGAGGTCAGGTTGATTTCGGCTGAATGGGGAGCACGAGTTTCTTGAAGAGCCTGTATGCTCCAGCTCATATGTGGAAAGAAGCAAGTAAAATTGAGTAAAGAAGGTAGAAAAGAACCCCAACGTGTGAGAAGACTAACACAGCTAATTTCTAAAGAGGAAATGTGTGTGTTCTTAAAAGCTTAGTTGATTGCCTGGCTGGAGTCACATGTAAAGTACTATTAGCAGTCAGGAAGGCATGTTCATATTGGCTGCATAGGTCCAGACAGCTCTGGAGCACTGTCTACATGCTAATTAATATATTTTCCACCACATCAGAAAGGCTAATGTTCAGAAATTACTCACTTTAATTCCAGCCTCACTGCAAAGAAGAAAATGGGGAGAAATTTATTCAAGCCATACAATTGTAAATTGCTCTTGGCACACACACACACAAAGTTCATATATTTGAGCTAAAAATAAGACCTGCTTTGTGTAGAGTAGGTGGGGACAAGATCAGCTGATTGTTTTTCAGAATCAGACGGCTTGTCATTTCTGAAGCTCTTTAAAAATAGTGCTGTCAGATTATGGAGTATCTCACAAAAATCTAAATTTAACATAAGCAAAATGCTCTAGAGTTGGTTTATCCTATAAACAAGCAGAATAAACATTAATATTATTATTACATTGTTTAGAATACAATCACCCTCAAGAGTGAAGTTATGTCAGTTTCTTTCTGTAGATCTTAATACTAATAAATAAACTTAGAATTTAAATAGATCAATCTCTAATGTTCATGTTATTTCATAGCTACCTGTGATTGTTATATGAAGTAAGAATATGAAGATTGGCATTAATTCAGTCCATCAATAAAATCTCTTGTTATTTTTCATGTTCAAATATATACATATATAGTACTTGTTACCTAGACCGCATGACTAGGAGTATGTTGCAGTGGTTAGCTGGTCACATGACTTAAACTTAATCTTCTGCTGTGAACAGCTAAGCAGAGGGGAATTTTCATTTGAGGTGTAGGGTTTCCCTGGGAGTCTGTTTATATCAAATGTTGACTCCTTCAGTCCTTAGTCTAGGCCTTATTCCTTCTTTTATCTAGATTGCACAGGGCAGCCAAAATTTCCCTTTAATCCCTTAGTGTTATGAAAAGACTTCACAGCAATATATAGTTTCGATCATTGTGTAAACTCATTTCTCCCTTGAACCCCGTCTCCTCTTAAACAACTTTCCTACATGTTCTCCCTGTGAGTTTAAATTCACATTTAAGCCATTGTTTGTTTGATTTGGTAAGCCACTTGTGGGGCCAATTGAAAGAAATGGAAACCACTCTGTGTTGTGCATCTATTTATCCTTCTGTTCTTGTTGTCTGTGCCTGGTGGATGATTTGGATCAAGAAAAGTAGATGAAGGCTTCTGGCATGCCAGATCTGGCCTTACTGAAATATCTGTTCTCGATTAGCCTTGTGAAAGGCAAACTTCTACTTCTTGTCTGGTTCATACATGTTTATATAACCCTCATTTTGCTTCAGCTTTTCATTTCAGCTCATATTTTAATTTGGTTTGGAAGTGGTTTTGCTTATTCAAAACCTTTTGAAGAGTTTACAAATAATCTGCTTTTGGGGCTGATTAGATGGCTCAGCAGACAAAAAAGGTACTTGCCACCAAGCCTGCTGACCTGTGATCAACCCCAAGAACCACATAAAGGCAGAAGGGGAGAATCAAGAACCAGAGGTTGTCCTCTGGCTTTTACACATGAGTGGTGGGGAGAGCGTACTTCCACATACACAGAGATAATGAATGGATGGACGGATGGATGGATGGATGGGTGTTCTATTGTTTTCAGTAGCCATATTTTGGATGAAGAGTTTTATATCAGTAAAGTTTATATACAGTCCCATTCTTAGCTACTGAAACACTTTGGCAGGCTATTGGAATGCTATATAAGGAAATCCCATTTCCCTTATATATGGAGTAGTCATTTTGTGTGGTTTATGTCCACATTCAATATGGGTGTCTGGTTCTATTGTGTAAGAAGTGCCTCTTCTCCTTTCGCATCCTTCTCACAGAAAGCAGGTTGACATTTGAATCAGAATTGAATACATGCATACAAGCACACGTTCTCTCTCTCTCTCTCTCTCTCTCTCTCTCTCTCTCTCTCTCTCTCTCTCTCTCTCTCTCTCTCTCTCTCTCTCTCTCTCTCTCTCTCGGCTCTCCAGTCTTGATACTCTCCTGAGAAAACTCTTTCCTAGATTCCCTGTCTAGTTCTGGATCATCAAGATTCTCCCTTGTAAGGACACCTTGTGTTTTCCCTCTTTTCCCTATGATGTTCAGTTTTCTTAGGCCACTTGGTCACTCTCAAGTCACTTCTTTTTCCAGGTAGCCATCAGGTGATCTACTTAATGGTTGCTCATGTGACTTGCAGAAGTGCGTGCTTGTGGGACTTGTTTCTTTATCAGAATCCTTTCTCTTGTTAGGATTTCTAGAGTCTCTCCCTTTGTAGTCACCTTCTTCCAAAGTCCCCAAGTTAATGATATTGTTCATTGGCTGTCACTCCAAAATATATTTCAGTGTTCCAGCTGTGACCCAGCCAGTTCACAATGTACTCAGACTTCTAGCCAACTTGATTTGTATTCTGCTTGAGCATGAATTTAACCCAAGGAGTAGACTCATTTTTCTTTATTTCTTTCTCAGCTTTTAAGAAATAACTTCTTTAAAAGGCTGGTGTTAGAGAAACCCTTGCCTCTTGTGTATTTCTACACCAGTTTCTGAATCTATTGTGTCTGTTATACGCCTTGATGAAGCTGAGCTTGGTCTTGGACCATTGGTATTCTGTGCTTGATTCCTAGGGATGTTCTCTACAATAGTGATTGAATGGCCACATCTAATGCCTGGCTTGGAAATGCAGCCCCGAGGCTTGTATGAAACTACCAAGAAGTACTTATATAAAGAGACCTATTTTGTTTAATGGAATATTTTTTCTGAACACAGAATAGTACACACACACACACACACACACACACACACACACACACACACACAAAATCCCTCTGTCCATCATACCATTTGATTATATTACTGGGGTTTGTCTTCCAGGAAGCATGGCCCAGGCCTATTAGAAGAATTTAGATTTTAGAAGTATCATTTTAAAAATTATGCCAACTGGAAATTTAATTACCTTGTTTCTTATAGTTCAATCCAGTTCAATAGTTAAAATATTAAATTGTGTAGGGTCAAGAAAAAGGTCTTCATATACCAGGGTAAGATTATTCCTACATTTATAAATTGGGAAGATTGGGGCTTTTTGGTTGTTGTACAGTCTTGGAATATTGCTCTAATTGATTTCCAGAATTTTGGGTCTTAAAATAAAAGTACCTTTTTTTTCTAATTTTAGGAATTAATTCTTCCTCTGATATAGAAAATGAGGATACTTTCTAATCTGCTTCAAAATTAGTTATTACCACTTGTTACTTCACAAATCAGACATCAAAATTCTTTCAAAAACTTTGCTATATTTTTGGCTGAAAAATCTTATTACAATGTTTCTGCTTACAGGGTTTGTTTTTTTTTTTTCTTCAAAAGTATCTACCATGAAGCAAACTTATCATAGATAGGCCAAGTATACACAAGCTGATAATCCATTAGAAAATGTGTCTTTGAGTATCATAAGGCTGGCCCACTATCAGAAGAACCTGAGAAGCAGGGCGTTCTAATAGTGTTGCATTTTGATAGTTTCAGAGGGTCTTTCTTGTTATTAGCATGGAGTATCTATCTACTTGTAGAGATGTATGTTGTTCGTTTCTCAGAGGTACTTTAAGGAAACTTTTCTTTGAATAGCCACTGTGGTTAATGCGTGGCTATACCCCAAACAGTCCTGGCTGGTGTCGTTACTTTGATACACAAAACTGTTACTAGTAAATTTTTCTGACAGTTTCTTCTGTGGACCTTTATTTTCCAAAAGTATGAATAGTAGCTGTGCTATGTGAAAGAAAAGACATTGGCTAGGTTGAGAAATTTTACTGGACAATCAGAGTCTCTTAGTAACATTGAAAGTTCTGAGATGCTTAAAGAAGGTAGGTGGGGCTTTAATATATGCAAGATTTTTGAGTATAAAACCCATTTGTTATGGTTCCCTTGTCCCCCTGCCCCACCCTCACCCAGGTAAATTTTATTGGGTATTAAAACTAGTAGAAATGACTTTTCAGCCAATGCATTGACCTGGACATGACTGCTTGGGGCCTGTACAACCTAAAACTGTCACTACCCCTTTTACATTGCTTCTCACTTCCTGCTGTCTGCATAAGGGATGTTAGGTCCTGAGGCCATGTAAGCAAGATCACTCACACACTTCTTTGATCCATTCATACATGTACCCAGGATTGCTCGAGGACCTATCAGGAGTAACCCAGTGTATAGTGCTGAGGACACAGGCAGTTTAAAATTATAGACTGTCTGATCTGAAGTGTATGGGATGTGTCGGGACAGGAGACATCGTGAGTGAACTGGAATGAAGAGGGTTCATCACAGTGGTAGTAGGGCTGACCAGATTCGAGATAACAGAGAGAGAAGTTTCACTGCATAGTGTGACCATGAAAGGCTTGACCCAGGGCTTGTCACTGAAGGTGGCCTTTGAAGTTCAGCTAAGATCATTAAGGTTGGAAACACAAGATATTCAATGTGGGGGTAAAATAAGACCTATCAGAGGCACAAGACCATGAGGTGTAAGTGTGGAGTTTTGGATGCTGCTGCCTTCTAGGCTAGAGAGGAGGAGGAATAAAATTTGGAACCACCGTTTCTACCTGATGATTGTAGCATGTGTCAAGAAGACCATAGTATGGAGAAAGTAGCAAAGAATGAAAGCAGCCAAAAACATTGCCACCTGTACCCCCGTTTTTACACATTGTCCTTGCTACAGGGCATGACTCCCTGATGCCAAGCTAGACTCTAGAATAATGCTTTAACAGTCCATGTAAGCTCCAAGTGGCGGCTCATGCCTATAATCCCATTACTCGGGAGACTGAGTGTCTTAATTAGGGTTTTTATTGCTGTGAAGAGACACCAATGACCAAGGCAACTCTTACAAAAGAAAACATTTTAATTCAGGCATGCTTACAGTTTCTGAGGTTTAGTCCATTGTCATCATGGCAGAAGGCATGGCGTGTGCAGGCAGACATGGTGCTGGAAGAGATGAGACGTCTACAACTTGATCTGTAGGCACCAGGAGACAGTCACACTGGCCGGACTTGAGCATATATAACCTCAAAGCCCACCGCCACAGTGCAACACTTCCTCCAATAAGGTCACACCTACTCCAACAAGGCCATATCTCCTGATAATGCCACGCCCTTTGGGCCAAGCATTCCAACACGTGACTCTGTAGGAGCCACACCTATTCAAACCACCACACTGAGGCAGGAGGTTATTCAAGCTCTCCTTTCTCTACTGAGTTTCAGGCCAGCCTGGGCTACTGTGAGAAGCTCCCTAACTTTCACAGCATAAAGTCCTTTGCAAGCACCGAGCTTATCCTGTTACCTCAGAGCTTCTGTAAGCCATAGACAGCTTAAATTACAGGCCATGTGCAACAGTCAAAAGAGACAAAAAGTACACACCACAGTGGTATCCACATTAAAGAAATGGCGAATATTGATTTAATGTTCAGAGGGCTATAAAAGTCTACTGCTGTAGCAAGAACATTTATTCCAGGGCTAAGAACAATTCGTGCAGTACTTTGTGCCTGGCAGTGGCAATCTTCGAGGACAATACCTCTTGTTTCTTCTTGTTTCTTAGGATGCTAAATCTACCCTGTGGAAATTATCACACTTCTGAATGTTACTCCACTGAGAAGTGCGGAGCATTCTTTACCATAGATAGCTCGTTTAATCTACTAGGCTTTTAGGAAAACATTCTAAGTATTTTTTCTCTTCTTAAATCTTTTTTTTAAACATTTGAGATTATAACTTAATTATGAAATTTCTGTCCCCCAAACCATAAACACCATTTACTCCTTCCCACTCTCTTTCAAATTCATGGTCTCCTTTTTTCAGTAATTATTACAGGATGCATATATGTATGTAATATACATATATATTCCTGACTCTAACCTGGTCAGTCCACGTAATGCTACTTGTATATATGTTCTTTCTCAGGATGAGGATACATACAAGGGAAGGGGGGAAAATTGCCAGCTAATTTTGAAGAACTCCAAGGCGTAACATGATTGGCAGTAAGTGGTGGCAGAGAATGATGCGCGTAATCTGAAAGGACCAACTTTATCCACCTATGTGATAAAATTATGACGTCAGAGGCAAGCTTTGGTCTGGCCGAAGCAGACGGCTGAACTCCCGTGATAGCAAGTGGTAGTTTAATGTTGTATGCATAGGGTAGGATGGGAGAGTCTGACAATTCTGAACCCAGAAAAGCGTATGTATTACACCAACGCTGAGGATGGATTTCTGCCGCTCACTCACACTGCTCTGGTCTCTGTCTCACAGGAAGTCAGAGCTTCGAATTAACAAAGCGTCCCTGGCTGACTCCGGAGAGTATATGTGCAAAGTGATCAGCAAGTTAGGAAATGACAGTGCCTCCGCCAACATCACCATCGTTGAGTCGAATGGTAAGACACCCACTGCCTCTGTTTCTCAGTCTGTGACAGGAGAGATGGAGGCACGTGATAGATTGATGACTGAAGTCTTGCCGTGGACAAGAGAAAAACACGGGAAAGGAATACAAACGTTATTGGCATCTTTTGTGTTCTCTGTCAAGGTCTTCATGGGATGTGATGATATAGATGATAAATGTGTATTACATAGCTATAGAATATATATTACATACACATACATAAATTTATATATATATGTACAACAAGTGTACTTATATATGTGTATATGTATAATGTATACAAACACATGAATGAATGCATCTACTTTATTTATATTCAAGTTCTGACAACTTTTAATGTTCTAATATGCATTTTTAAGTGGTTACACCAAACCAGCAGAAAGTTAGATACATTCACCTTTTATGGCTATTAAGTTTGAAATTAGGAACACCTTAGAGGCGCAATGGATTGCCTTCTTTGCAAAGGCTTCTCAGTGAGCTGAGAGCTGTCTCAGGGAGGATTTGCTAAACAACTGAAGGACGAAGAGATTAGTTCTACCTGACAATTAACAACCTCCCCTGGGTCTCCTAGGAAGTCAGAAGGCGGCAGCTACTGGCTGTGTCTCCTGTAACTCTGTAGCAGGACCTCTGAGGGTCGTGCCTAGGGCTGATGATAGCCTAGCAATGCTTCTTCTAACCTTGGAGCTCTCAGGGGCTGTTTCAGGAACCTTCCTTTATGTATTGTGGCTTCAACTGATTGTGCATTTTTGTAAGCCCAATCCTGATTTCTCTGTTTTCTGGGAGAGATGAGAAACTATGCATCATAACGAAGGGGTCTCTTGGTGTAGAAAGTTCGAAATGGCAGCTCTTCATGGGAGGAGTAAAGAATGTACCATTCATTTCTTAGGAGACTGAGTTGGCTTCTGTCACTTGGTTCTCATGTGATACAATATGGCAGGGAAGAGTGAATGGAATAGATGTTACAGAGCAGGGTCAGGAAAATCCAGGGTAGTGCCTGTTCTCTAGCCTTCCACAGAATGTTCCAGAGCGGCATAATAAAATCTATTAGATTTCATTTTAGATACTTTTCTCTGTAGGGAGTAAAGGAAAAACCATGGAAAAGTACTTTCAATTACTAGTTTTAGAAACCATGCTTATGAGAGAGTGCATACCGTATTTGTTCTTTTGTGATTGGCTTACCTCACTCAGGATGATATTCTCC
>NW_022196905.1:172975604-173006046 GCF_008632895.1 Mastomys coucha | reverse complement strand
AAAAAAAAAAAAAAAAAAAAAAAAAGAAACCATGCTTATGATAGTTAAAATGTGAGTGCCATTTAAAATGTATATGAGCAAGTGCAATGCCACTTTGCTTTGTAATCAATACAGGTCAATCAGGGCATTTGGCTATTATTACTTTATTCCACATGGAATTTTATAGGATTGGTGCAAAAAATTCAAAATTTAAGGGTTCATGAATTTCAGTAGCTCATTCTTTACTCTGGTTCAGTTCATGATTTTTGAAAATGCAGTAGTTTGTCTTTTTTTTTTTTTTGAGAACATCATGAGCTCTGTCATGTTTTGAAAGTTGTTCTTTTCATTGTCTTTTAATATGTCTATATGATAAATGATTATGTTTCTGACATTTAGATTGGATTTTTGTGACTATATATACACATACTATATAGCAAATTAAAATTAGAGTTGGTGTTATCGCTGCTTATAGTATGATTAGGGGATTATTCCATGGCTTCTGGTTTAAAGGATTAAACAGTGATAATTTACCACTGCATTGGTCCCGGTAAAAAATCTATAGGGTCCTTTCACATTATTGTTGACTTTGGAATAGTAAAAGTTTGATAATACTTATTTCATGTATCTTACATGAAGAGCTATCCAATTAATGTCAGTTCCTTGTCTAGTGATCAAGTTTGAATATACAGTCCTAATAAATTTTATGTTTGAGAAATGAAAGTTAGAGGCATTTATGATACTGGCTCTTCTTTTTTTAACCTGACAAAAATAAAAAGTTCATGAATTATTTTATAGGGTATTTTTTTTGTGATTTTTTTTTTTTGCTTGTTTGTTTTTCTGACAATGTCTGTAGCCCAGGTTAGCTTTGAACTTCCTACACAGTAGAGGATATTTATTTTTGATCCATAAGCCTCTAACTCTGACACATTGAGATTTTAGGCCTATGATACTTCACATAGTTAATGCAGTGGTTTTGGAGATTAAAAGAAAAAAAAAAAAGCAGACCCTGTTATGTGCCAGACGGACACTAGACAAACAACTGAGCCTACTTCTCCAGTCCTGTCATGGGCTCTTAAGACATCAGAAGTGAGAAAGTATAGAATCCCATTAGCAGTATGAGGTGGCCCCTGGGAGGATAGGAGTAGATCACCTTCATTCAATCCTCTCAAAGGATGAGGGATATTTAGGAGGAGTATATGGAAGGGAAAACACTTGATCACAATATATTTTATTTAAAAAATTTCCTTCTATAAAGGAAAAGAAGTGAGAGTCTTAGAATAGGCATTAAACCATTTTAGTATCAAAATAGTATTAGATAGCGAAATGGAGCATACACCTGCTGTTACTAGCGAGTGCACAGTGGTTCAACCTCCACCTGAATCTGTGTGCACACACAGATAGATAGTTAAGGCAGAATCATTTGTCAAGCTCAGGGAGGAGGAATGGTGTCAAAGAGAGAGGGAGTCTGTAGGGAAGATCTTGGCCTCTGGGAGATTTATTTGTACCCGGGCATCTCAGAGACTTTCAGCAATAGCATCATGTGAAAGTTTATTTTTTTTTTTTCTTGGTTTTTTGAGACAGGGTTACTCTGTATAGCCCTGGCTGTCCTGGAACTCACTGTGTAGACCAGGCTGGCCTCGAACTCAGAAATCCACCTGCCTCTGCCTCCCAAGTGCTGGGATTAAAGGCATGCGCCACCACCGCCCGGCGACAGTTTATTTTTAATTTCTTTTCCCTGCCTCAGATGGTTTGAAACTTGAAAAAGAAAGACTGCGTTATTTCCTAAACCCCTCACTTTACCTGCTTCCATCTCTGCTTCTTTGTCATTCTAAAGAACCAGTTTATGCTCCCACTTTCCCAAATGCTTATCCAGGGCTCTCTTTAAAATACCCTTTGAGATTTAACCCTTTTTCTGTGTCTGGGTCCTTGGCCTCCTAACAAAATTCAGGCTAGCAAGGACATGTTTAGCAGGGATTGTACACCACCAGGCCATAAGACCCAGAGAACTGACCCCTGGTCAAATATCTTGTCTACTGTTCAGCCAGTAGAGATGAGGCCCCACCCACATGTGATTATGTAGATCTATCTAAATTAGCACCTAGATATAAATTAAATAATAAAAATTTAAGGAATTCCTTCTTTTTTTGTTTGTTTGTTTGTTTGTTTTGTTTTTGTTTTTGTTTTTGTTTTTTCGAGACAGAGTTTCTCTGTATAATCTTAGCTGTTCTGGAGCTCACTCTGTAGACCAGGCTGGCCTCAAACTCAGAAATCTGCCTCTCTCTGCCTCCTAAGTGCTGGGATTAAAGGCATGCGCCACCACAGCCTGACTTTTTGTTTTGTTTTGTTTTGTTTTTCATTTACTCCAGTGGAATAGTGACAATAGTGCTAAAATACTCAAGTGCTTAGAAAAAAAAACCACATGTATAGTCACTCATTTATTAAGCTATATTTGAAGTATTTGTTTATGTTTTGGCCTTTTCCAATGCTTTTTCACTTCTTTGGGGAGTTGAAAAAAGAATTCGCATATGCCAACATATGTAAACCTATGCAACCTGCCGGTGCCCAATGTTGATTTTCATAGAAACATTATGTCAGGTGGTAATCGTCCTGCGGTGAATTATAAAATGCGCATTGGCAGGAGAAAAGGCCACACACATTTTCTCTTAGCTCATACGCTCTGAGCTCCTTTTTTATCTAGTTATCTGGCTTGCTCTTTTTCTAAGAAATCCTAATTTCACAATTAATTCTCAGCTAACAAACTCTAGGTTAACTCTTAGATATCAGAATAAAGGGACAAAGACAAGAACGACAGACATAACTCGTCTGCACATTAATTAAGTAATGCCATCTTTTCAAAGGGCATTATGGGAGAAGATCACAACTGCTCAATTGCATCTTTTCTTATGTTGTTTCCTTTAAACATGAGGAAAAATTATCTGAGATTTAAGCTGTCATAGGTACAATTGAGCTTTTAGCTATTGCTCTTACATGAAAGAAACAGAAAAAAAGAGTTTTTTTTTTCAAAACATAAAGTTTGAATAGAAAACCAGTAGTGTTTTAAAAATTTGGCTCATGTGGGCCATAGGCTTAGTTAGCTCTTTCCCCTCTACCAAACAGTGTTGTGGAAAATATGATACTGGTGAACAGCTCGGGGAGTCACACTGAAAAAGGGGCAAGTAGGTTTTATTTATTTTTATTTATGTATTTATTTATTTTAAAACAGAGTCTCACTGTGTAGCGATGGCCTAAAACTTGCTATCTAGACCAGACTGGCCTGAAACTCAAGGAGAATTCCTTGCCTCTGTCTCCAGACTAAATTGCTGGGGTTAAAGGCAGCATTGCTATGTCTGAAGTCAAATAGGGTTTACAATTTAAGTGTCACTCTCCACATCTGTTGTGTTATGCAAGGTGCTCAAAAAGCTAATAAATATTAATAATATGATTAAAATATGACAGATCATGCATAGTATCCCTACAGTATTTATTAATTTGAAAACTCCTTAGCTGCTTATACATTATGGACAATACAAATTCAGATACTCAAAGATGTTCTTAGGTTCATGTTTTACCATTATAGATAAGTGCACATACCTTAAAATCATTTTTAATCACAATTTTATGTATGCATAGTAGATAAACACTTAAAAGTTCAGAGAAAATAATCAGGTAGTGTATGTTAAATGTGCACAGAAATGTGTATATGTGTGGGTGTGCACGCATGTGTATTTTAGTGAATATTGATGTTCTTATTATGCCCATGACAAAGTCTTGAACAAGTCAGATATTCATATTTATTAGAAAATCATTTTCCAGAGAACATTTATCAGCCATTGCAATTTGAGACTGGATTTAATTTATTAAAATAATTATCCAAATATGAAAAATGCCACAATATTTTTTATGTTCTCATATCTACTGAGCATGAGTTCAGTTCCTGATGATTCTGAAGCCTCACTATTTACAGCATTTGCAACTTACTGTACTAAAATACACTTTTTAGCCGCTAATCAAGGAGACCGTAGCACTTACAACTTTTAAATCTGTAAGTGGGATGTAAAATTCCAATTACACCCAAAACAAACAACTTTTGTTTATTTGTTTTTTAATCTTTGACTCCACACAGGGCAAAAAAAGATTTCTTTTTAGTATTAATCAATAAGATTACCTTTTCTTAATAGCAAAGATCTTTTAAAAGTATCTACTGTTTTTTTTTTTTAATATATTATTTTTTAAGCTCTGAGCTTGCATTTCCTCAGTAGTAATTCAGGAAGTGTTTTTGCGGAAACCACAGTCATTAAAAATGTTTTAAAGATCTCCAGATTATGTATCTAATTTAGGAAGGGGGTTATTTTCAGGAGCCTCCCTGTATAAAGGTTGTAACCATTTGATACTATGACCATTTTTCTAATGCAGCATTCAATTACAGCAGGAAGCTATGGTTAACCTGTCCTCTGCTCTGAGGTCTTTCAGAATGGCTCTTGGGTTTTCTTTTTGTTTGTTTGTTTGCTTTGTGTGTTTTTTTTTAAATCTTCTTTAAAGATCATGGTAGACCATCACTTGGCTTGCCAAAAATAAATATGGAAAAAATTTTGATGTTGGATTAGGTTGGGGGCTTTACCCAATCCTGGTCAGGCATTGTGAGCGCAAAATGTCCATGTGGTAGTCAAGTAAGTCATTGATGCATTCTGAAGGGCACAGTGAGGAGGCATCCATCTTTCAGAGGCATATCTCAGTGTGGGTGCACAGTTTGAACGCATTGTGCTCCTTCCAGGCATGCCTATGGAAGAACAACTATTGGGAATCTTGGATTTGGAAAAACAAACAAACAAACAAACAAACAAAAAAACGTTTCTCTAAGATTACCTGTTTCCAAAGAAGAACCATTTTATTTTATGTTCTACAGCCCAGATCAATAAAGCTACTTGTTGCTGATTCAGAAACAGGTGTCAACCCTTGGTCCAGCTGAGAACATCCTCTCTATTGCCCCCTGCATGAGAAAGTTTCAGAGAAGTCCTACACCCTCACATACAAGTTCCTTTTACCTCGTGCTATTTCTAGTGGGTGTAAACACTGGTGTAGGATACTTAGATGTCAGAAAAACAGTCTTACTCTGAGGAACAATGATCATCCATGCTTACTTTCCACTAGGAGGTTAGCATCTGTGCTTAGCAAAGACCCATTTCTGGCCATTGATACTTGAACCCACGATACTTGACCGTCACTCTGGATTCCCACATGACTTTTTCTTTCCTCCTAGCTTCTCAAAGTCTTTCATTCCTAGGGAAATTTCAGAAGTTGAGGGAATATCATCACTTGAGTCTTCTCTCCTGCTAGGCTAGTTCCATCATGGTGGGAGTGAGCCAACCCTACTCTATGATGGGCCATATATTGATGTAGATGCAAAATGGCAGCATATATGACCTTCTCAGGATTTTCTGGCAGATAGATGTAGTGACTTCCATATGGTAACTGGCATCACATGAGACTCAGCTTATTTTTGTCTTGGTTAGGGTGGATGAAAATAGAGAGCATTTGATTCCTTATACACAATCCAGGTTGTATGATTCCATCATTATTCCTTTGTATCATGCTAGTATCACAAAACTGTCATTCAAAAAAAAAAAACATTTAAATCTAACAAACTAAAGTTAGCATTGGGACTATGTACTGAGCTATTTAGAGAGTGTAACCCTTCACCCCTTTATTACATTCTTAAGGCATTAAGAAATCAACTTTAGATTCTCAAATAAGTCTCATAATTCTCAGGATAATGGCGTTCTCTACAATGCTTATCCTTCATCCCTTCAGGGAGCCTATCTGCTCACTTAGGCCCTGTCCTTAGTGGCCAACATGTATCAGCTGGCCATGCTCCCATCTAGATCAACTCTGGCAAGTTGAAGAAATCCATGCTAGAACTTGATGTTGTTTGCCAGTTTGTACAAAAGAAAGAAACAAAACAAAACACCACATATTGCATACTTTTATTTTTGAACACAACAGTAATTTTCAAAACTCTCCAGCATTAGAAATTCTGCCTTGGTTTGGTATGACAATGGCTTTGACGCTCTTGATTCCCCATTTCTTTTTCCTTTCCAAGAAACCCACTATCTGACTCTCTCTCAAGTGCTCCTTTCTTCCTCATTTTCCTCAGGGGGAGCAAACGGTTCCTCATAATTACTTAGCATGTTTCATCTCATGTTCTTCCCCCACAAAAGGAGAACTATTTATTTGGACGTCTTCAGGCACTGCTTGTCCTTGCTCACCCTCATTTGCAGTTGGATTGTAGGCGATGGCCCCAGCTCCTAGCCTCCTGCTCTACCCCATAATTGCCTATCGCCTTTTGTTTTTTGCAGAGTTCACCACTGGCATGCCAGCCTCAACTGAAAGAGCCTATGTGTCCTCAGGTAAGGAAAAGGTCCTAGCAAGTTTGACTAACCAGTATGAAAGGCTTAACTGCTGGCTGCTCTTCACACTAACCAGCACTCCCCTTGCATCCAAACTTCAGCTGCTCCTGTCTTCTGCTCTAGTATTTTTCTCAGCTTCCTTTTGCTCTTTTGAATTTTACTTAAGGCAGGATGGATCTCAGCTTCAGGCCTGAGTGGTGGCTCAAGATACAAATAGGAGAGAAAGAGATCATAGCTACATGCTACTTGGTGATATTAGACAAGTTAAAGAGAAAGCTGGGATACAAGATGAGATTTTTTCTATCTTTGGGGATGCTTCTCTTGTATGCTTGGGCAACCCCTCGAAATGAGACTATGCCCCTTGATGGTAGACCCAGCATCTTATGTTGGGGTCTACCTCTGAAGTGCTATTGGCAAGTTTTGCTTCACAAATTTTGAAACAGCCACAAAAACTTCATGGCTCGACTTCTGAAAACCGTTATTGTAACGTTCTGTTTCTTTTCATTTTGCCTGGAACATTTATTGGTGCTACTTGCAGTCTGAGAAGACATGAGCTAATATCACCCAGCTACACAAATCTGTATATAACCATGGTTTCCTAGTTTTTCTAGTAGTTCTGCAGTGACTTAGCTGTGTCTTTAGCTGGTTTTATGACAGAACTTTGCATATGTGGCTCAATCTAGCATCCTTCTTGGGATCCTTCTTTCTTTGTCTCCTTAGACCTAGGTCACAGCCATGTACCACCATGCCCAGCTATTTAATTTTTCTTTTATTTTTGACACTACAAGTAATTATCTCATTTCTGTCTTTTTTCCTCCTCCCTCAGTCCCTCTGATATTCCTCTCCTTGCTCTCTTTCAAATGCATGGCCTGTTTTTTCATTAATTATTGTTACATACATATATGTATATGATGCATATGTGTATATGATGCATATATGTATATGATGCATATATGTATATGATTTCTAATTATAACCTGTTCAATCTATATAATTTTACATATATGTATGTTTTGGGGGCTGACCACTTGTATTTGATAACCAGTTGGTGTGCTTTTCACTGAGGAAGGCTATTTCTCCTACTCTTGGTGTGGTTCCTTAGTTGCCTGTAGTTCTTTAGGTGGGGTTGAGGTCTTGTGGGCATTCTCCATCCACTTTGACATGTCTGTTTCTGTCTTTGTTTACTTCATGTCCAGGCAGTCATGCTGGTAAGACTTCTTGGCTGTAGTTCCTAACATTACTGGGATAGACAGGATTACCACATACTCTCTGAGCCTCTGGCTCTTATAATCTCCACCCCCTCTCTTTTGCAATGTTCCCTGAGCCTTAGATGTATGAGTGTTTCATAGATGTGTCCATTGGGACTGTCTCAATTCTGCATTTTGATTGGCTGTGGTTTTCTCTAATGGTATCCATCCATTACAATGAGAAATTTCCTTGATGAGGGGTGAGGAATATTCTTTATTTTTATGATTTTTATGGTTAATAGAACCTTCGGAAATTAAAAACAGTCTTTATTTGGCAGTAAATTTGTGGACAGTTGAGACTGAATACTCAATTTCTTTTAATATTATAATATAAATAAATAATATTCTCCTCCCTTTCCTTCTCAAAACTCTCTGAGATACTCCTCCCCCTTCCAAACTCATGGCCTCTCTGTCTCTCTCTCCATCTCTCTCACCATCTCTCTTTCTCTGTCTCTCTGTCTCTCTGTCTCTCTGTTTCTGTCTGGCCCTCTCTCTCTCTGAGTTATAGTGATAACTTGCTTTTATCTGGTTTCTTTCAATTGATGACAATTGTAATTTGTTTGCTAATGTTAACAAAATCATGACACAACTCATTATGTTCCCTCCTTTTACAGACAAGGAAAATTAAAGTGCTAGGTACACTATGTTGTGTATTTCAGAAAGGAGAAGGGTGAGTACATGGAGCTGAGTACTTTCTGTACTGCTCCCACCCTATTCTTGGTTTGGCATAATTGTCATTTCTTACCATGCCATACCTTTTTAAAGCTATAGTAGTCCAGAGAACCCTACACAGCATCTTTCTCCCCCTCTTCCTTCTACTACTTGTTCCTTTTCCTCTTCCTCCTCCTCCTCTTCTTCCTCCTCTTCCTTCTACTACTTGTTCCTTTTCCTCTTCCTCCTCCTCCTCTTCTTCCTCCTCCTCCTTCTCCTACTTGTTCCTCCTCCTCCCCTTCCCCTTCCCTCTTCCCTTCCTCTTTCCCTTCCCCTTCTCCTTTTCTCCTTCTCCTTCTCCTCCTTCTTTTTCTCCTCCTCCTCCTCCTCTTCCTCCTTCTCCTCCTCTTCCTTCTTCTTCTTTTTCTTCGTCTTCTTCTTGCCCTCTTAGTGTTTACTTTTTTCTTCAAAGCTACTCTTCAGAATCTGAGAGAAAAGGGTGGGGTGGGGCAGGAAGAAAAGGAAGACAGGAAGGAGTGGGGGAATGTCTAAAGGGGTTACCTATCATTCAGACATTTGTGCAGTGTGAGGACTTGTGCAGTGTAAGGACTTCATTATCAAATCCAGTAGACATTTTTAGGAAATTGGCCTTTGAATGTTCTATAGTGCTTCTGTGAGGAAGTTAGATTGTCCTTGGCATTTCCTGAAAGGTGACGGGAATATGCATCCTACTTGTCAATTTTCAACTTTCTTCAATGCTAAGCTTGTTATTTTCTAATTTCCTAGGATTGAAAATCTTTTTTCATTTTTTTCCCTCTCTGTCTTCTTTATGCTCCATCAGTTCTAAAACGCTGTGTTTTTCCCCCCTTCTCCATCCTTGCTACTTAAGCAAATCTTGTATGTTCCTAGCTTATTTTGCTTGTTCAGCATGTTCTGTTGGCTCCTCATGTGGCTGCCGCATTGAGACTTGAACAGACTTCATTTGGCACTGCATGGGTCAGGATGTTTATGCTGATCCAAATTCCCCTAAAATAGTTTCAGTCTTGTTAACTGAGCATGTGAAAGTTGCCCATTCTGCAGTGGTGGTGCTTCACTGCACCTTAGAGCCTATACCTGAGAGAAAGAATGATCTCTTCTGCCTGTAGTGTGGGCTTGCTATGAGTAATATTTCCCCAAAACTCATTCACAGTTGGTCTGAGGGATATCTTTATCTTTTTCTCACCTTTCTACCTCTTTCTGAAGTCTCTGCGCTTAAAGAGCAGAGACATGTCTTTGCTGTCCTCGCCTAGTACGTGCATCGGTTTGTTTTAGGGATGTTTCTATTTGCCTCTTTGCACTGCTTTTTAGCACAGCTTTTCTAGGCAACTCCAGAGCCTGGCAACACTCTAATGTTTTACGTGGCATGACTCAATAAAGCTTCACTCCATGTTTATGTTTTATAGAGTCTCCCATTAGAATATCAGTTTCAACAGAAGGCGCAAATACTTCTTCATGTAAGTACACATACTTATAATTACTAGCCTTTAACCTAACATAACAACTTCTGCCAGCAAGTATGTTCACATGTACCCTTGGAGTTTATGGAGGTGTGGTGTGCTGAGTTTGCAATAGGATGACGTTTCAGTTTGGAGTAGAAATGGTCTCTTATTGTGCTTCACAGGAACTAGATATAGATACCCGCTCCCTGCCAAATATACTTCAGAGGATACCACATGCGTGTTAGTTTCTGGACAATCTGGTACCCTTGAATGCTAAAAAAAAAATAATAATTACATAACATCTGAGGCCTAGTTTGGGGTAGGTTTTTGTGGTTCGTTTGTTTGTTTGTTTTGTTGGTTGGTTGAATTGGTTTGGTTTGGTTTTGTCAACTTGTCTTGACATCTTTGGCAACTGCCAAAGGTTCCATACCTTGTCTTGACACTTTAAACCACTGCCAAAGGTCCCACACCCAGTAGCTTGGGACTCCTATTCCAAAGTTCCCCAACTTTATATTACAGTCTGCTGTGTCAGAGTGAAAAAACTAGATATAGATGCCCTTAATTCAAATTTGATAGGTAGTAAGTGATTATGAGCAGCTTTGGAGGCATGTCGCTAGGCATGATCCCAGATGAGTTTGGCCTGTTTACCATGAAATGTGCTTCGTGCTAGCGGGCTTCTTCCTCTGCTAGATGGATTGGTGCTGTGTGTGTGATGTCAAGGGAGCTTAAAAAATTGCCAGTGATTAGTAAAACTAGCTCCTGATACTTATTAGCTGAATAGCATTGAATTAAATTTTGATATAAAACAAGGGGGCATATTAGATCTTGACAATAAAACTGAGAGCTATTCTTTCTTAATTTAGTTCTTAATTTAAAGCATTTCTTTGATGAGCTCTTTAATATATGCATGCCTGTGTTCTCGCCATTTACAGAATGTGTTAAAGAGACAGTATCTTATTTAGCAGCCGTGGCAGAAATCCAAAGGCAGTCGGCACTTTTTGTAACTTACCTCGTTCTGTTAGTCTGTTCACATAGATAGTGTGTGGTAGTTAAGCTTTCCCCTTCAGGTTAGTGGAACAAAACCTGTAGCTATATGGTATAAAAACACATTATATACTGCTGTGGCGTGTAGTTCCACAGTAGGCTGAGTACTTGGCACAGGTTTCATCCCCAGCACCCAAATTAAACAAAATGAATCAAAAACCTATCAATGCCTGAGCTACTGGTCTACCTGCACAGCTCAGCATGACCTACTGGTCTACCTGCACAGCTCAGCATGACCTACTGGTCTACCTGCACAGCTCAGCATTGAACTGACCGGATAGCAGCAATCTAAGGATAGCAAACAGGAAATGAAATTCTAGGAGAGTTAACAGGCCTCCTTAGGCCCCTTGTTACATATTCAAATGACAATTCCTACCAGCCTGCTCGCAATATTAGTTATTTGGTTCTACTTATAGGATCATTAGGACAAATGTATGGATTTTATAAAATGACTCTCAGGAGTCATATTGAGCTTTGCTTTAAAAAATGGTACACCAAAGAAAATCTAGATTTTTTTCCCCTTTGGCATATTTTCTGAAAATGGTTTCTCCTATATGTTCCTTTTAATGCCGTCATTGAGACCCCTGTGACTGGAGCCTTTCATGCTGTCATGGGTAGGGTAGTGGACAATGTCCTTAAACACATGCAAACACTTCTGGAATGGGGGAATTAGTTTAATTTTGGTTTTCCAGAACTTTGGGGAACTGAAATGAACCTCCTGGTTTACATTTCTATTGATTATACTGCTATGGAGAGGGAAATAAGTATGGAATCTGAGTCCATTTCTTTAGCTCTCAGCAGAGTAACTTCCTGCTGCTTGGTAACAATTTAGGAGTAAGAAAGGCAACATTTCCGTGTGTCGTTCTCCTAAGTCACACTGTCCTTGGCAGGGCATTATTGTTGAACTGATTAGCTAATGCCTTTTCTCATCTCATGAAAATATGCTTTATCATTTGAAAATATAAACCAAGTGCAGGATTCTACATCTACTTAGAACAGCACAGGGAGTGAGGGAAGAGCATAGGACTCATTTTAAGGCAGCACTAGCAAACTGGTTTTAAAATTTGAATACACTTTTCTTTTTTTTTTTAAATAAAATATTATGGAAAAATTCACATGGTGGCCTGAAATTTCCCAGGTAGGTTAGGCTGGTCAGGGAACCCAGAGGTACACCCGCTTCTCCGTCCATTTTTCTTTTATTATGGGTACTGTCATACCCAGATAGAACTCGGGCCCAAATATGTGCATTGCAACACTTCGTGGACTCAGAACCCTACCGGGGTTGCAGTTGCTGAGCTTGGTCCCAGAGACACCTTCCCTGACTATCCTAGACTCAAAGCACCCGCTTTTCTAATTCAGAATGGACTAGAAACAAGAAGAAGCAGCCTTTTAAAGCTGTCTGCATCATCATGGGATGTCATGGTACCGGAGTTAGCATACACTTTCTTCTGGTCTGAGTTTCTCACTCGGCCTGGCTTCTCTCCTGCCGTCTCTTTGTGCACTCAACACACCACACACTCTGGTCTCTCACACTACCAAGATATACATTCTTTGGGTTTTGTTTTGTTTCCTGGTAAGAAATATCTAATCTAGGATCTTGCTCATACTACACAATCTCTGCCCTCAGTCCTCTAGAAAAATGCATTTTTTTGAAACCATAACATAAAAAATTATTCTTGACTGAAGATTTTAAGGGTTTTATTTTCTTTTACATATTCATTGTCAGTTTCCCTCTTTTTAAATTTTTGATAGAATTTCAAAAATGTAGGTGAAATTTTAAAGATACTATCTCTTCCTCTTTTAAGATGATTTTTTTTTAAAACTACTCTTTTTAGAAACTGGGAACATGCATTGTAGGTTTGCTATTTAGATTTCTTACACATTCTAACTTTTTCTTAGGGTAATCATTCTATCAGGAAGCCTAATCCTTTTACATTCATTTATTTTATGCAAGCGAGGCTTATGGGACTAACAGAGTTGTAGGTGGGTGGTTCAATAAGTGTCCTGTCACTTACAGTGACAGATTTTCGAATGGCAGCTTGAACCTCCTCAGTAGAACTAGCTTGCTCCCTCTTTCAAAGACTCAGCAAAAATGTAAATGGATTGTTCAGAGCGACCATAATGACTCCTCTTGGAAGTGCCAGCTGTCATTGACCCCATTTGCAGACAATTCTCTTAAATGCTATAAAAAGCATAAACTCTGACAACAATGGCTGCCTTGATTTCAGCTTTATCCATTCCAATCTAAAGCATACGTGAGAGAAGAAATAACAGAAGACTCACAAATGGTCAGAAAAAAATAAATAAATAATGTGCCCCTGATAAACAATGCTAAATAGCAATATGTGTTTCAAGTAAGAGTGAGCAGCGTTCTTAGTTATCATGAGCCTACTGTGTGCTAGTTACTGTGCCCGACTATGGCAGCTCAGGGCTCAAACTCTGAAACCTCTTCCATTTTACAAGTGTTGCCCAAAGCTACACTTGTAGCAGGGATCCAACCCAGACCACTTACTACCCCGTCTAAGGTTTTTGTTACCTCAAAGCAAAAACCTTTCATATGTAAAGGAGTGCACTTCTGCAAATGATGGGAGAGCAGCCTTTGATGCAGGGTGAGTATGTGGCAGTGAAGGTAGTTTGCGTTGCCTTAGACTGGTTTACTTTGCACAGTTACAAAGATGGACAGCAAAGCATGGCAGGTGAACAAACCGGACAGGGATAACGAGTCTGTGGCTACAGTAAGCGCTTAGCAGGTCACCTAACTTCCTGAGCCATGCTCCTTTCCTGTGTCTGGTACATGTTTCAAACACATATTGGGCAGCATAATGAGAGAAAACAGATGTAAGTGGTTCTGCACAGCTGTGCTCACGGGTGGTCGGTCTCTTGGACACGTGGAAGAGGGTGAGAGTGCGAAGAAGAATGGAAGTATTTTTTGAGTTCGAAAAAATTTATCCTTCCAGTTGAGGAAGCAAATGAATTCATGATTTTCAGCCACAACAGGGAGGCTGAAGGTCCTTTGCCAGGAAATCCCTGCCATTTCGATATATTACATATTCTCAGCAAAGGCTGAATCTTAAAAGAATATGTCCAGGAAGTCCTCTTTGAAGTCTCTGAGAGAAATGAACAATTCAGTCTCCGATTTGGCACCTACATGAGCTAGCTAAAGGGGCAAAAATGTCTTTTGTCTCTATCTTAATGAGATACAGGTTTAGCACTTGGTAATAGCACAGTGAATAACTAGAATGGACCACGTCTGGCTGGCCCCATTGGGACATCAGAGTGATGTTTCTTATCTTCTACCTTCAGCTGTAACTGACAGAGCCACTTTAAAGGTAGAAAAAACTGTCCTGATCTTTGCTAAATGACTCTCAGCTGGAAAAAAATGGCATTTTATTTCCAAATCTCTGGTGGTAGTAAACTGAGCTCTTGTATTGGAGAGCTCCTTCTGACTCAGTGTGTATTGTGCTCATGTTTCCTCAAACATGGCCTTTGCAATGGCATGATAGCTATGCCCACTGTGAATAATGAAAAATTGCTGTAGTGCATATAGCAATGAAATAATTCAAAGGGAAAATTGGCCAACTGGCAGTGCTTCACTCTTTCTGATTGCTTAGAGGTTTCGGACAGTGCAGTGACTTGCAGAGGAGCTGGGGCATGTATGTTCCATCACTCAAATATACAGACAAGTTACTGACATCATGTTCAGTTTGTTCTTTTTGTAACTGACTATACATTAATTTTTTTCTACTAGTACTTTCTACCAATGAGCCGTGATTCTTGAGCTCTGTGCCATCCCACTGCGATCACTCAGTGCCTCTCCTTGTTTCCCACTGCTAGAAGGACCCTGCCCTTTTTTTTAAATCAAGATTTACTTTCTGTAATTGATTGAAAAATTAACCTTGTAGAAAACTATTTTCTTGAACCTAAAAGATGTGTATGCACATCCAGACGTGTGTGACCCATATGTATTATGGATTTCTGTATAAGACATTTTTTTAACAAGGCACATTTTTATAATTTGAGTCAGTGATGAAGAGAACTCTGTGAATTTGATTTTATTCTCTTAAGTCAGTAGTTCTCACTCTTACATTGACATGACGATCCCCAATCATAAAATTAGTTTTTTTTTTGCTACTTCATAACTGTAACTTTACTACTGTTATGAATTGTAATGTAAATAGATGATATGCAGGATATCTGATATGTGAACCCTGTGAAAGAGTCATTAGACCCCAAAGGAGTTGGTGACCCACAAGTTGAGAACTGCTGCCCTAAACAAGCATGGGGCTTGCCACTCAAACAGTTGCAATGAGTCTAAATTCAAAGACTAAGTAGAGAGTAAAGGAGGAATTGAAAATGAGTCTTCTGATTTCAGATCATGAGCTCATAATAAAAAGCTTTATGAGATCTATGACACTCTGAGGGGGAGAGCTTTTGCTTTGCTTAAAAAAAAAAAAAACAGCAAAATAGAATTGTTATAAGGACTCAAGAAAATAATTGTTTTTGTCCTAGTTAACCCAAAGCTAAGACTTATGAAAAAGGATATTCTTCACAATCAACGCAAGTAATGAAGCGCGTAGCAGAACCCTTAGTCAGTGGTAGGATCAGGTAAAGCCACTCATTCATGACTTTCATATTATGGAACCAGAAGAAGCAGTTGGTCTGGAGCTGTGGGGGGGGGGGGGCTTGGTTGTTGTCACAATGTGGATCTATTTCACAGGATGCTCTTTACCTTGGGGATACTGTGTTAAGGGGAAGCTGATCTCCCTGAACATGAGACTCTGATGCTGGAAAAGCCAGCCCTTAGGAGAGCTGCATGGCCTCTCCAGACCTGGAGATAACTTACTCTACACTTTCTTAAATCATGACATTTCTTGTATGGTAGTTAAATTTCTAGTAGCCATGTATCAGATACGGAGTGGTTGCATCCCTGTATTTATTATTTTGGGTGTCTTTTACTGGAACATATGCTCCGAAGAACTTCTCACTAAAATCTAATTCTGACTATCAGCTGGGAGAGAAAAAAAAAAACTAAACTATATTTTGCCTGCTTTCAAAATTATATTTTGCCTGCATTTTAGTTATCACATTGCATATTTACAGAACACAGTATTATATCCACTACATGTGTACTCATATTATGAAACTCATGTCATGAAACTAGTATTTCCTGTTTCTTTATAATTTATTTTTGGAGCCATCCAGCTCCATTCTTCTTCAAGAAAGATATGCTAATTCATTGTGAGCTCTTGTCACTCTATGCCTTAAGGCACTCTAGTGCCTTAAACACTAGAACCCATTCCTAATGGTACAGAATTCATTATTTCAGGCTTCCTCAACTCCTCCCTCAACTCCTCCCTCAACTCCTCCCTCAACTCCTCCCTTAACTCCTCTCTCAGTCTTCCCTCAACCCTTCCCTTAGCTCCTCCCTTAACTCCTCCTTAAACTCCTTCCTTAACTCCCCTCTCAAACCCTCCCTCAACTATTCCCTTAGCTCCTCCCTCAACTCCTCCCTTAACACCTCACTCTTCTCCTCCCTCAACTCCCCCACCCTCAATTATTATTATACTGTTTTGTTTTCATAGAAGTATTAAAACTGTGTGAGGAGGGGAGGGCTAATCTTTAGATGCAGAACACTGATGTACATTTTTATATAAACATTAAAAACATGTCTGACAGGTTAAATGGAGATGAAGATGGAGACAGAGCTGTCTATATCGTCAGTATCTGTAGATGCAGAACTGACAAGGTTGCGACACCAGTGTAAGCTGAGCTCAGTGGTGGCTTTCCTGTGGTCACAGAATCTGAGAAGCAGAACATAGGGAAGACATTTCTTTAAAAGTTAAACAAAGGGCTGGTGAGATGGCTCAGCGGGTAAGAACACTACCTGCTCTTCCAAAGGTCCTGAGTTCAAGTCCCAGCAACCAGATGGTGGCTCACAACCACCCATAATGAGACCTGACAACCTCTTCTGGTGGGTCTGAAGACAGCTACAGTGTACTTTGGGCCAATTCGAGCAGAGGTCCTAAAGTCAATTCCCAATAACCAAATGAAGGCTCACAACTATCTGTACAGCCACAGTGTGTACTCATATGTAAAATAAATAAATAAATCTTTAGAAAAAACAAGAGTGAGTCTTGCTAAAAAAAAAAAAAAGTTAAACAAAAAGAAAAGAAAAAACTGGGAGAAATACTGAGGACTAAACAGATCAGCAAAATTAGAAATACGGATGGAGAATGTCCCAGTAACAAATGGCAGGAATGTCGCTCCAAGGACTGTAAATATAAAGAGGACACTGGTCCAGCTTGTTCCTGGGACTCCACTGAGGTAATCAATTGGTCCTCCACCTTTGTGCTTTGCTTTGCTATGCTACAGATGTTTATTTCGTTCTCCGGGGCTTTATGTGCTTGACGGGAAGAGAGCTTATCATAGTTCTAACGGTGTCTGCACATGTTCCTGTGGCTTTCAGTCTGGAAATGGAGTGAGAGCCTACTCGTAGTCTATGCAGAAAATTTTAGGAATGCATCTGACTGGCTCTGACCATATTTTGCTTACTGCTAAAATATCCTGTCTTGGGAAATGGAGGACTGCCACTGAAAAAGGGGACTGGGCCACAGATCCACCCCTGAGCGTGTCTGGATGAAATGAGAACAGGTGTGCTCATCCCCGGGGAACGTCCTCAGTAGAGGTTCATTAAGAGAAGTGAATCAAAAGGAGGAGAAAGTGTTCTAGTCAGGGAAGTACAGGTACCCACTGCCTGGAACAGATATGGATGTGAAATTTTAAAGGAAAGTTAAAATGAATGTTTTCCTGAACACTGTTCAACTGGGCGCACACAACCATAGCAGGATGGCTACTCAGTGGGAAATAATGAATTATAAGCTGAATTGTACTCTTATTTTTAAAAATGTATTCATTTGTCTGGCATATGTCTTGCCTGCATGTATGCCAGTGGACCATGTATGTGCCTAGTAGCCAAGGGGGGTCAAACAGTATTGTCAGATCCCCTGGGACTGGAGTTACAGACAGTTGTGAGCTGTCACATGGATGCTGAGAATAGAACCCAAGTCCTCTGGAAGATCAGCCAGTGCTCTGGACTACTGAGCCATCTTTCCAGTCCCTACAGCCTTGTTTTTACAGGGCTATTTCCTTTACCTCTAGACTCATTATAAAAATTCTGAAGAATATACATTTTTAATCCAGTTCACTTTAGATGAAAAGTTCACATTAGATGAAATTGTTTTTAAGTATAAAAATGAGTGATAATTTTCAGATGAGAATGCATGGGAAAACTTTTGAGATTTGTAAAGCGTTTTTTATTAAATATTTATTTAATTTTACCTTATATGTATGTTTTGACTGCACGTCTATGTACTATAAATGTGCAGTGCCTACAGAGGCCAGAAGAGGGTGATGGATCCCTTGAAACTGGAATTATAGCTGTAAGCCAACATTTGAATGCTGGGAACTGAACCCAGGTCCTCTGCAAGAGCAGTCAGTGCTTTTGACCATGAACAGTCTCTCTAGCCCTTGTAAAGTGTTATTACTTTGAGGTTAAAATGTAAAGTATTAGATCCTGAATCTTAAAAGAAGTTTAATTAATTTTGTTTTCTTTTTAAAATTAAAATTTATTTTGAACCCATGGATATGTGATAGAATATTTGTCAAGTTAAACTATCTACTCAAACATTTTTCATCTGTTAACTGAAAACCTTCAAAGTCCTTCAGCCTTTTAGGGTGCACAGTTTTGTTGTTCTTTGTAAGCCAATTACTGTGAGATAGCACACCGGGCAGCTCGTCTCTTCGTGTGTTTAACTATTCACTGCCCAACCTTTCCCTTTCCTTCCCTCTTCCCTGCCACTTTGCACAACTTCTGGAAAACTCTCAGGACTTCTGCTCCAAACTAGTTTGGGAGCAAAGACTCCTATAGAGGACACATGTGGGTGAGGCCATGCAGTATTTAAAAGAAAAAAAAAATCTGTGTTAGAAGAAGTTTTGTAGAATTGGGCATCTTCTTTCACCAGAGTAATTGTGCATTGAAAAAGGTTGTTTCAACTGAAAGAGAAAAAGGACCATGATTAGCCTACTGTGGTTAGCTTTTTATAGCAGGTGTGGTCCAAGGCTGAGGTAATGCTGATTGCGACATTATCAGGGTCAGAGACAACAGTGAGGGGAGTGATGCCTGAGAGGCTCATCCAACATCTCCCACTCACATTCCTGCTCTTACACTGAAGCCAGCATGGGAGGTACTTGGTTATTCGTTCATTTCCTTAACAAAGGTGCTGTGTGTTCCCATATCCACAAATCACGGAGATGGCTGCTGGACCAGCACTTTTCATTTTATCTCTCAGTCTAGAGAGGTCAGCAGTGTCTTAGAAACCAATTATTACAGATTCCCGTGGGTTATGGCCCCGAGACGTCTTCACATCCATTCTGCCCCTTAACTCACTCATACATAGGAAAGATAAGTTTAACTTGTATTTGTTCACCAGATAGGAGCTCACACCCCTGGGTTTGTTCAGTACTGACTGCCAGGAGTTTTATTTGAAACAGTCAAAAGTTTAATCAGTCTTTGTTTAAAACTTTTAAAGGAATTAGGCCATTTCAACAGTCAGACAAGTAACAGAAGTGCAGAACTGAGTAGCAGCTGAGCTCCAGGACTGAAATGTGATGCCTCCTTTTCTGCCCTTAAATCTCTTGAACCCTGCCTGTTTTAAAGTAAGCTGAACAGTCTGTAGTCTGCTTCTGCTGCGGTGTACCACAAGCTAGGTGGTGTGTACTTTTTAAGAGTTATGGGAAAGTGGGGAAGGCCACAGTCCAGGGCTGAAGAAGCCTGCAGTGAATTGCAAAGGCCAGTTGTGCCTAATGGTGCTGGTCTCCTGTAACAACACTCAATAGTGACATAAACTACGTAAACTGGGGCTATTCTTAAGTCAGGGACTTAGAAAAGGACTGTTTAGGAGAAGTCATTCAAAAGGATATATTGAGTAGTGATATTCATCATCTTTAAATGGAGTAGATTATTATACTGTTTGGAAATCTCAGTTCAGCAAAATGACTGTCTTACTGAGAAATCAGAACCCTGAAATTTACTTCACTTCTAAAATGATACTCCACAATTTACCACTAAGTGTGAACTATTAATAAGAGGTGGTGGAAATAAAACACAGGACCTGGGGATTGGGAAGCAGTTTGAGAATTTAGAAATTTTGCTAAAAGCTTTTAGAGTAACATAATCACAGTATCATAGTTGAAATGCTGTTGATTGTGCAAAAGTCATGGCAAATACATAGGTGGCTTACAGAGACAGAGCCGAGAAAATGTTTATACTGAGGCTGTGGGGAAATGTATGGGAAGTTATCATTTCTTAGTTTTGTTTTCATTAAATATTAATACTTCATTGAAAAAATTAACTTCTAGTGATTATTAAATTGGCCCACGCAAAAGTGAAGTAGGAAATTTTTTGATGCAATATGGTAAATTAGAGAAGGGGGTCCACCTGTTAAAATTAGATTATAGCAAGTTGAAAGCCAAAACTTGCCTTTTTGAGGATTCTCCCATCATTGAGAGCAAAAAGTAATTAATAAGAAGCCTATGTGCTATTTGGTCAGGTTTCAAAATCTACAAATTCCCTATATGAGAAGTAAGATATATTAAGGAAAAAATCCTGCAAGATGGAATATTTAAGATCTTATTCTCTAATGTTCAATATAAATATTATCAAGCATTCAACCAGATCTGGCTATTTAGTCAACCTGCCAAGATCTCTATCCTTTACAAATCATGTAGCTTTGAGAACAGATATTTCTCTTAAAATATATTTAAAATTCACATTTTACAAAGCTAGAAATTGCTAGCATTCTTCTTGACCAAAATGAAGCTGCAAAAACTATCGTAGCCTACTGTGTTGAAATGTACCATGAGCAGTCCCTTCTCGTCAGGGAGAATATGTTTATGATTTAAATGTAAGATGAAGAAAGTAAGAAGAATCTTATTTTGTTAAATAAAAATTTGCCTAATCGTAAGAGAATTTCTGTGACATTTGTATATGTCCCTTACTTGATCCAAAGAGATTCTTCCTCTCTACTCTCACCATGACAGTTTCCAAAGCTAACTTTCCCCAAAGCTCAAAGGCATCAGTGAGTCTTGTTTGGACTTTCTTCAATTTAGCTGTAAAATATAAACCACACAAAGTCTTCCCAGGTCTATATTAGGATAAGTAGATGTGAAGGAGGGAGAATTCTCTTATGTGTACCTGTGACCATGTGTGCAAACATGATAAGCTCTCTGAGGGACCTGAGGATTCAAGGGCATAAAAGAGGCTTATCGGAGTCTTTGAAATAATTCAACTTCAGGTACAAATGTCTGAGATTTGGTAATACCATATTTAGTAGAAAAAAAAATAAAAGCAAAACTCAATACCTGTGTGTGTGAGCAGACAGCATCAAAAGCATCTTGATTTTTTTTTTAAGTTGAAGAACATTGCTGTGAATTTTGGTATAAAACTTGCATTGAGAAATGGCCAATAGAAGTTTCTAGAGAAGAGTCTTTCTGAGGACTGGTTGGTGGTACTGTGAATACCCTCCCCTTGTGCAGTACCAGTGCTGATCCCTGCATATGCTATTAAAAATGATGTTCAAAAACTGTGAGAGGAATTGTCTCATCCAACTGTAAACATAAGAGGCTTCAGTTCTCTTGCTGTTCTCTTAGGGTGTCAGAACGCTTCCCAACTTTCAACTCTTCTTTCATGCTCCTATAGCTCTAGTTTTAACTTGTCATTACCGTTAGGTATACCATGGTGTGAGCATTGGTCCTCACACCAAGATGTAAGGCTCTGAGGAAGAATCATGAATAGATTTTGTAGTTTCATTTACATAACACTTAGTATGTCAGTTCCCATAAAGTATGAAATGGATGCAAATACCAACATTGAGTTAAGGAATACTTTCTTAGGTCAGGGTTATTTTCAAATCATTCACTTGTATAATTAAAGGAAACCTACCTTAATCTTAATTTATGGGAAGAGGTCTATCAATATCTTAAAAATGAGTGTTTTGAACTATAACACTGGCTTCGGTAATGATTTTTTAAAGCACTTGTAGTATTTCAGAAATATTGTCACAGGTAAACAATGTTTTACATTATTTCTAATTTTTATATCTGGAAATTTTGGGGGTTTTGAGGCCATGTATTTGTTTTTATAGTGACTTTAAGAATCTGTCTCCCTTGTAGGGTTTTTAATAATCTGGGAAAGAATTAGATGGTCACTGTCCCTCTCTGTGGTGCTGAAGTGTGAATTTGGTTGGGAGCAAGGGAATTGCTACAGTCAAGCCAGCAGAATGGTTTTCTTCTGTTCTTACTATAATATTCAGTAACAAACCAGCACAGACATCTTTTATGGAGTTTCTAGTATTTTAATTTGGCAATAGATATGACTAGTCCCATTATTCAAATGAGGGGAGAACCGGCTTAACAATTCAGTATTTGCCGAGGGTTTATAACAAATAGGGGCTGAAACAGTACTTGGTCCTAGCCTTTCTGCATGTTTTTTTATCTGCAGAGAGTAAAGGTAAAAGGTGAATGGGAAACACTTGGATAGATCCTTCTGTATATCCAAAGGCGATATAACACTACAACTGCTTTTAAAAATGGCCTCCAAGAGATAGATGACTTGAACCAAATTAGCTCCATAAATAGGGGTTCTTAAAGGAAGTACAGAAATGTATAAATACATTTATTATCATAAATGTTTCTCATGTGTGTTCAGACTTGAGAATCGTAGACACCAGTTTCCACTTGTTTAGAAGGGATACCTTGAATATCTCCCTCCTTCCCATCTCTAAACATTTGGATGGAGGATACTTGTTAAGCATGCTGTCATAGGTAAAGTGTGGTTGATGTATCTCAAGTGTACAGGTCCTTCAGAAGAAAGAATACCCCTAGAATGGGATGTACGTCCTCAGTAATGACATCTTTGCTCTGGAGGAAGCAGGATATAATTAATTATGCCTTTGCTTCATTTTTAAAGCTGACACAGGATTTTTTGCTTTAAGAACCCCAGAAGCTGTTGCTCTATGCTTGAGGCCCAGTGAGCTCTACTCCTTTCACATAAGCTTGTCTCATCCTTGTTCAAAATTATTACAAGAAAGAAAAGAATATCCATAGTAAGATTACATTTTTTTGCATGTGTTTAGATTGACTTATTTTGTTAGTTTTGTGGTATGGTCCCCATGCCCCCAAGCAAGGTAGAATTTTAAACTCTTTTGTTGTGTTGTGGTATAGATGCCAAGTGACTGACAATGATTTAACAGGAAATGAAATCTGAATGGCTCTCTCTCAAAATCAACTTAAAGCCTTGACAGATATCTGTCTGTAACAATGTATCAATCTGAACATGTGAAGAATAAGAAACTGCTGCTTACTGTAGCTGGGTTTCTTTTTCTTGGACCTCGAACAAGGAAACAGTTTTTTTTTTTTTAATTTTTTAATCTCTAAAAGTGTAATGTGTATCTTTAAACATAGTGGTCTATATACAGTCAAAACTCATTATGCTGGACTTTGGGCATCATGTGTGTCTTAAGGCCAGTTATAATTCCCAGGCTGTCTACAGATACTGCCTTAATGTTTAGAAAAGGATGTCTGACTATAATTAAGAACGAGCACTCACAGAGGATAAGGCATGGAGAATTAATTGGGGTTGCAGCTCTTGCCTGTGCATTGACTGCAAAGCTTGGTGATCTCCCCAGCTGTCTCGGTAGTGATCTCAGGCCTCTCTCCAACCCCAAGGCTCTTCCTTTTTAGCGTTTGTTATTACTTAGCTATTTTATTTGGCAGAGCTCCCGTCTATCTCATCTTCTAATGCACTGGCAATATTCCTACTGACAATAGCTTTGAGCCTAGTACTGCTAGGGTAAGCTGCAGAGCCGAACTTTCTAGCCTCTGCATCCTTATAAATAATGCATCTGCTTTCCTGTAACTACATGAACCTTCAGACTCTGGTGGACCTTTCTTTGTTAGTCAGGGTAGAACTGTTGGGAGATAAGCCATAGTAGAAATAGTTGTAGGCAGTTATTATCAGTGATCTAAACCTGACTTTCATGGTATATGCCTATATCACAGGCTTCATGCTAATGAAATTCTTATGATGTTTATCATAGTCATGAACAAGGTATATAAAAAGGATGTCTTTGCTGACTAACAGGATGGCTTACTTTATAAGCAAAGTCCTGGGAATGTTAGTTGAGGACCCTGTGGTAATCTAATGGCCGTACTGTACCCAACTAACTTTGCAGCTTAAAAACTTTCCTGTCTAACAAACAAACAAACAAACAAACAAACAAACAAAAACTTTTCTTTAGTTTGTGAGGAAGATAGCATTGTCTTTGAAAATTGTTCTCTAGCCTCAGCCTCTGACATTCTGAGAATTACAGATAGGAGACCACCATACTTGCTTCAGAATTTTTGGATGTTTACTATGTTTCCTTAACAAGTCAAGAGATGGGGCCAACTGGACTTCAAAAGTTTAGATTGGCAGCACCTTTCTATAAGTCTTTAATTCACCAAAGAAATAACAAAATGTAATAATGCCTTATTTTATTTAAATTGAGCCACCACAACCAGCATTTTCTCTTTCTTTTTGAAATGATATTTTTAGTGTTTTATATCATAATATAATTACAGCATTTCATCTTTCCTTCTCTCCCCTCCAAACCCTCCCATGGCCCCCTGCTTTGTTCTTTTTTCAGGGTCAGTCCTGAAAACATATACATACAAGTAGCACTATATGGACAGAGCAGGTTATATTTTTATATTTAGGAATGTAGACACATGCACACGTGTAACTATCAGGCTTTAAAATAATTTAGCTGCTACCATAGCCAAGTGCATTTTGGTGAGTATTTTGTTTGATGGTTCCTGGGAATGGAAACAGACGGATTACGTTGCTCTGTCTATGATCGCCCAGTTCCACTGACAGCCTTTTGTCGAGCTATGCTCCTCTCTGGAACTGAATCTCTGCATTCTTCTTCTATCACCAGTCAAAACAAAACATTATCAGAAGAAAACATTTTCCTAACTGACTCCTAAGTGAAGGGAATTCTCAAATGTTCAAACAAGCATATACATAAACAGTATTTCCGGACAGACTCATTAAAAAAAAAAAATCAGTGCCAGCTACACAAAATAGAATCTATTGTAAGCCACATAAGCCTATGACTGTCACAACTTACTCATGTGCCAGGCTAAGATGAAGAAAGCTGTGCCTCTCATTAGGATGAAATCACCCTGGGAAGCAGTTTGTTTTCTTCTACTTTCCCTTAGTCTTGAATGAAGCCTGACTCTAGTAAGCGTTTGCTGACTGATCATTGAGAGAATGGATAAATGAAGGAATGAAAGAATGAGCGAATGAATGAATATTTTCCAAAAGTAGTGAGGACAACATCAAACTAGAAAGAGTCTGAGAAAACTTAGAAAAAAAAAGAGAGAGAATGCACTTAAGAAAATGAATGAAAAAAATCTGTGGCTACACAGGCATTTACTAAAGACCAAATCCCTTTTCACTTTGATCGAATAACTTTTATTTTATTTTATTTTATTTAGTGTAGAATAGAGTTTATTTAGAGACAGAGAAAGAGAGAGAGAGGGTGGGGGAAGGGAAGGGGTGATGAGGGTAGAGGCCAGCCTGGAACATATGTAGGGGGGAGAGGAAAAAGAGAGAGGAAGAAGGGGTCAGGGAAAGAAGAGAGTCAGAGAGAGAAGGGTAATCGAAGAATTGTTGTTGTTGTTGTTGTTTTGCTTTACTTTGTTTTTCAACACAAGGTTTCTCTGTGTAGCCCCTGGCTGTTCTGGAACTCATTGTACAGACCATGGTGGCCTCCAACTCAGACATCTATCTGCTTCTGCTTCCTAAGTGCTGGGATAAAAGGTGTGGGCTCCCACCCCACCCCCAGCTAATCTGATGAATGTCTAACTTAGTGTATTTGTCCAGTGTATTCAGATACTGATTCAGTCTTGGGGGAACCTGAGAGATTTATTTTTTTCTATTGAGTTCTCAATTTTTGGTTCATTGTTAGAAGAAACATGCAAGGAGGACCCTCATGATGGACAGTGTAGAATCATTTTGGTTTGTGTACTTACTTGCAATATTACTAAAATGTGTTGCTTTTATCATAGCCAGGATAAGTCAAATAGGACAGCTGAGTAGATGCCCAGTGCTGGACATGAAGTCCTTATGTTTGATAGGGAAACAGGCTACACAAAGAAGTTAATCTGACCAAGGCAGCAGTTACACATATGTGAGCATATACATTCTTAGCATCACTTTTGTTCTTGTGCCCGTCCCTCCTTATGTAAGTCTAATATATTAAGTCCAACTTAAAATTTAACTGTAGTGTTCAACAACAACATCTTGTGTAATTGATGGTTGTTTTCTGAGACTATTCTTGCAAGGACTCATTTCACATGGCATAAAGTCTTTGTTCATCGATTTCTGAAGTCATATGGCCTAGATCTCAGACTCAATGGCTTTTTAGCTATGTGGTCTTTGTGTCCACTCTAACTCTTATTGTTCCCATCTATAAAGTGGGAATGGTATCACTCTACAGGCTAAGATGATTTCAAGGACTGGCTTATGTATTCTACTTAGTATAATATCTGTGCTACTCACTTTCACTTGACTTTCTCTTCTACCCTGTAAGGTGACCCAGTCTGGCCCTACATTGACTTATGCAGTCTCTATCCTTTCACCTATGAGGAAAAGATCTTAATTAATACTATGAGTATTCTTTTAACTTCCACAGCCACATTTACACAGCCCAACACAATGTTCACTGAATAACTCGACACAAAACATGCGAGGTGTAGACCACACAGTCAATGCACGCTTATCCTAACACTTGGGAAATGGTAACACTTGCGGAATGGCTATTTTTTTATTACATGTAATGTTTGACCTTAAAATTTGAAATCTGCTTTTGGAAATCAGGGTTGTCCTGAGGTTTCCCAATTTTTCTCCCTGTTGACTTACAAAAAGGAAATCATTTTGAGTGCTGAGCTTCCAATTTCTTAATTAGTTACTGAATGTTGGCTAAATTACAGAAATGCTGTTTCAGACCGAGTTGGAAAACTCAAAGAATCCAGGCCTGATTTTCTGATATTTTTGTTCTCATTCAACACATTTACTTATTTTTTTTTCCAGCTGGTGGTGATTGTGAAAATCGCCTACCCGCCCCCCGAAGTATACCTACTTCTATTTATCCATGACATGACTACAGGTGCCTTGGGCTCTCAAATAGTATTCTGGTGGCTCTGCTGATTGATCTTTCCTTTCATTGGATATATTGATGCCTTGGAAGCTTGGCTAATTACTAGCATTTTCCTCTGGATCTTCTTGGCAATCAGGGTATGCATGGATAACAACTTTGAAAGACCCTCATGGTTCCCAGCCCCTGCTTTTTCCTTAGAATTTTTGCTTTTCTTTTTTTTCCCTTTCTTTGAGATACAGGGGAAGCATGTACCAGTTGTACATAGAGGGAATCTAGATGCCTTTAGTACCTGAGAGTCCGTAGCCGTGGGCACTTAGAAAGCCATGGTGTGTGTCAGCTAAGTCTAGGCTCTTAATCCAGGGGATTTAACCTGGAGAAGGGTAATTTGTCTAAATTCCACCTGAGTTAAGCCATAGCAAAGGTGTGTGGAAGGTTTGGAGAAATACTTTGAAAGATTTCCAAGCCCATCTAGACACATGTGAACCATTTAATTTAAACCGTTTGTTTCTTATGGGATGTGTATCAAGAAAGAAAAGAAGCCTATGGTCAGGGCTCTCCGCCCCGCGCTGACATAGAAAAGGACTTCCTTTCTTGCTAGTTTAAGTTGCCATGAAGGCCTCTTGCTGTCAGTGATATGATTTAGTTACCTACAGAGGCTTTCAAGAGGCTTTGCACAACATCACAGATATTTAATAATTCCTTCAATATCTATGAACATAACTGGTTAGCAATCGCAGCTGGGGAGAGGGACCTGTGGCCTGGAGTGTTTGTCAACCAACTGGCTGTTAGAAATGACACAAACATCACATGTTTGCCGTGGAATGATCTGAATAACTCATTTGCTCAGCAGGAGTTTGCCAACTTTTCCTTCTGGTTCAGTCAATAGTGTGAACTTCATGGTTTCCCTATTCACAGTGACTTCCCTGGTAATCGAACTATTGCATTTTGCATTTGCATTCTCAATAAATAACTGGTACTAGGTGGGGTGAGGTTCCAGAAAAAGCTCCTAATTCTATAGTAATTTATGGTCTGTTATATACTTCATTGCCATTAGAAAATGGTACAAGTTATGTAGATCTTTAATTTTAGATACAATTTTTATATTAATGAAGAGGGGGGTGATAGAGTTACAGTTGAGGGGCTAAGGTGGTTGAGGGAGGGAAGGGACTTATTTTAGTTTGCTCTGTGTGGAGTTGGTAAAATATTTTCTCTGATATGAGTATATGAGTCTTCGTAATAAACATGCTGGGTTTTCTATTGCATAGATGTGGGGGAAAAACTGCCACAAGAATGTCTTCAAGGGGCTGAGTATTTCATTACTGCTCTTTCCTATGTTTGCTTTATTAAATGTGTACTCACTGATCAATCCAACAACCTTTTTCATATTTTTGTAAGTCATACACAAAAAACATTTTTTTTGTCTTAAAGACTCCAGTGTGCATGGTATGCATATCTTATTACAGTCTTGAGAGGAATATGTAAATATGTAAGCTTTGATTTCCATCAGACAAGAGAATGTTTTTCTTAAATACACTGCAATGGCTCAGGTTTTTTGGTTGCCATAGTTCAGAGTGAGTCAGTCATCACATATGTCTTTTTCCCAATCCTCTGTCCCCTGTCCCTCCCAGCCTGGCTCTTCTCCAAGTTCAAAGAAGATGGACGTAGCCCTGCGCAGCTCTCTGATACAGTTAGTTTCAAGCAGACCCATTGTGTGTTTGACCCACTGTGGGATGGCTTCTGTTTTGCGGTGGCAGTTTTCTTCTTCCCCGATGTCACATTTGGGGTATATGGAGTCTACCCTTCCTCCTACAAGGACCATTAGTTGTAACGTTTCCATCAGTTAGTGATTTCTACTCGGCAGCAACCTGTCCTAAGGGAAGGGTCTTGGGTTCTGTAGCTCCTACCTTCTGCACCTCCTAGCTTATGAAATACTGTCGAAATCTTGGGCCTAACTAGGAACTGCAGTCTCTGGATTTCTGGAAAAGGAAGTTGTGCCCACGTGGTGTTGTGCAGGCACTGCACAGCAAGCCTTGACGTAGAACCAATTCTTGTGAAGGGTCAAACTGGGTTTCCCTTTTAAAAATTGGCATTGACTGGCAGAACTGTGGTCGGAGCTGCTAGGCTTAGACCTAATGGCTGACTCTGATGAATCTCTAAGAGACGATAGGTAGGCAATTTTTCTGTCTGAGAACTTATTTTTCTGGCATAAAATAAAATAAAATAAAATAAAATAAAATTGATGAGCAAGCTCCAACTTCTGTCAGTGAAACATTTAAATTTAATTAGGGTTGAAATTACTCAGGGATTTTGTAGTAAGTCTCTGTTCTGCCAACCCAAATAACTTCTGAAACAAAAAAAGAAATTATTGCTAAGCAGGTCTGCTTCTAGCAATCCTATATTATGCATACGAGAAGACTTTGAGGTCAAGTGGTAAGATATTTTGCCTTATGCCTTTAAATTCGTATCTTTTAAAATAATGAAAATTGAAAAAGGGAAGAGAAAGTTTCTACCCCCTTGGGCCAAGGCGCAGCAATAGAGGGTGAAGCTGGCATTTCCTTTTAAATGTATATTTCAGCTTCCATGTCCCCCATAGTGCTGCGACCTTACAAGAGAAAGGCTGCCAGTTGGGTGACTCACCCAGAATGCAAAATCAGTTCTGGAAACTACGTATATATTTTAGCTTCCCTCCCCTTTGGCACAACTTGACATTCGCTTTTGGATCAGCAACAAGGAGAGAGAATGCCAGACTTTAATTGAATTGTAAGCTAGAGGATCGTTCCTTTGTCCAATGTCTTTCATCTTTAGATATACGGATCATTTTAAAAAGTCAAACACGAGATGACTCCCTCCCCATGTTTGCTTTACTCCAGACGCACTGCATGTGTTTCTGACATTCCCAGGTTTGTGTGAAGTTTGGTCTTCTGAGTAACTCCTGGCTCCCTTCATAGGCTCCCATTTTAAGCAAACATCAAATGAATGCATATTTCTGTAGCATTGACTATTCACAATGTGCTGTGCTACATGTTACCTTAATTTCTGACTTGTATAGTAATCATTTTGTAAAGCAACCCAAAAACCAGTGGTTTATTTTAATGTTTTGATTTTGTTTTTGGAGACAGGCTTCTCTAAGTAGCCCCAACTATCCTGCAACTCACGATGTAGACGAAACTTACAAAGATCTGCCCACTTTTGGCTTCAAGTGTTGGGATTAAAGTCATGCACCACCATACCTGGATATCATGGCTTTTCCTTTTCTTTCTTTCCCTTTCCTTTTCTTTTCTCTTCTTTTCTTTTCTTTTCTCTTCTCTTCTTTTCCTTTCTCTTTTCTCTTTTCTCTTTTCTTTCTCCTCTTTTCTTTTTTCCTCTTTCTTTCTTTCTTT
>NW_022196905.1:172938052-172975594 GCF_008632895.1 Mastomys coucha | reverse complement strand
TGTTGTTGTTCTGTAGGAGTTTTTAAAGTGTGTGTGTATGTGTTGAGAATTGAACTTGGATCCTCGGCAAAACCAGTATGTACTCTTAACTTCTGAGCCATCTCTCCAGCTTCCCATATAAACCAAACTTTAAACAAATTATTAGTTCCTATGTGTATGTCAAATTTAATTGCTTTCCATGTTTGAAAATTTGCCAAAGTTCAATTAAGATGACATTAGGTACCAGTTATATTTTTCTCCACATTTTTAGCCAAAATTTCTTCAACTAGACTAATAATAACATTCGGTACTATTTTGTTAAGACTGCACACACATACACACACACATACACACGCATACACATATACACATACACACACTTAAAGATAAACTGTCTCTGGATATTTTTGTTACATTTATCCTAAGACTGGAGGGGGAAATCAGGCAAAAAAATCTTTATTTGGTAGGCTGTCTCATGCCTGCGACTTTATAGAAGCTAGAGACACTCCAAAGAGCAAGATTTGCCTTTAAGGTGATAAAGCCAAGCCAATGTACATAAGTGACCATCCAGCCACAAGACCACAAGAGATTTATATATAAAGAGAGATTTCCTTTAGGTTTTCCTATTTTATATCATAAACAGGCACCCTCTTCCCACCGCTTCCATTTACCATCATTTGATTTACTCACCCAGGTAAAGCCAGGGAACACCTGGCTCTTGGAGAACCCTACCACCCCACCACTGTTTTATACAACCCTCCTTAAGACAGCATTGAGTTGCTATCAGTGTACTGAACAAATAACTCTTAAGTGCTTCTGTGCACAATGCATGTGCTAGATGCTAGAAAATGGTATATAGGGGTGCTTGTATGGCCTACATTCTGCATGTGAATGCATTTGATTAAAGGAAAAATATCTATAGGAATTACAGCAAAGGCAAAAAAGATAGCTGCCACCTTCCTTTGCTCATAGTTACAGAATATTCTAAATAGGGAAATGGAATAGAATTGAACAGAGAGACATTTCAGTAGTATAGAATAAACCTTTTCCCATAAAAATTGTTTCAAACTGATTGTCTCAATGATCTATCAGTTCTTTATATCCTTCATGGTACTTTTGAAATCCTTAGCATGAATTAGAAATTGTGAGATATTTAATGCTGCAAACCCATCCTCCCAAGGGCACCTTTCTTTTTTCCTTTCTTTCTGTGCTTGGGATTGAACTGGGATTCATATATGCTAGAACAGGACTCTCTCTACCTTGAAGCTGAATCCTCAGCTCCTGTATTATATACTGATCCTTTATAGAAGAAAGAGCAACCTATATAATAAAGTTTTATTACTTTAGTCTAGTAATCCCATGCATAAATAACATAATGGCTCTTAACAATTTAACAGTAGAGAAGCTGAAACTCTGATGAGCTTTTCACTAAATGAAAAGTCACCTTCGGTAACTTTCTGACTGTTTTAGAGTGGATGACACACCATGGCAGTCACACGTCACAGGCATCATTTCCACTGAGATGCAAGACATACTCATTGTGACTTCAAAGGAGAGTGACATAAAGCAAGATGCATATTAAAGAAATTATGTGGAGATAAAAACGCTAATTCTTATGTTTCAATAGTGATAGCTTGAACTATCTCACTGTGCTACACAAATATGTGCAATTTTGCTTCATTTCCAAGAACAAAACTGAAAATGTCCACCTACAGAAGTGGGCTTGTACTTAGCTGCACACTTTATTTATGGGGAATGCAACATCATCTCTCTATAAAAGAAAAGTGAACTTATTATAACTACTATATATAACAAAAAGAACTGTCCTGATGACCTTACATCCACTGCTATCTACTGGAATCTTGTATGAAGGATAAGATGTGCCAGAGCTAATTGATCATCATGTTTCAAATGGAGCACAGAGAACTACAGGCAATCGATAGGATGATGATGCAGCATCTCACAGAAGAGTTTTTAGAAACTGAATAAAATTCTCTTCTCCAAGATCATTCCAGTGGGTATGAATGAGGAATGCAACCGGGAAGTGGTGGCACACACCTTTAATCCCAGCACTTGGGAAGCAGAGGCCGGTGGATTTCTGAGTTTGAGGCCAGCCTGGTCTACAGAGTGAGTTCCAGGATAGCCAGGGCTACAGAGAAACCCTGTCTCAAAAAAACCAAAAACCAAACAAACAAACAAAAAAATAGAATGAGGAATGCACATTATCTTGATTTCTCTGCCCCCGGTGGGTGCAGCATCCTTGCCCCAGAGAGTAAATGGCATTCTGTCAATCCCAGTCTGCCCTGTAAAGGATCGTGAAACACCATGCAGGTATGGTTTGCTTCATCAGGTTACCTTTCACCTGGGAGAGAGAATTACTAAGGAGAAAAGCTAAATATGCATTTCTCTGACTCTTCTGTTGCCTTTGGTAGCATCTATGATGGTTGATGATCACTAGGCTTGGTTCACTTCAGACAGAATTAGAAAACAATTTCTAATTAGGAACTTTACAAGGAAGTATGTGATCTGGACATTAAAGACTAGGAAAAGATGTGAGAGAATACATGGACAGTTTAGACAGACAGGTGGATGTTAAATGCCTGCCAGTATATTTAAGGAAATAAAGTCTATGAAGTGCCATTGCAATTTGAAGTTAAAAAAAAAAAAGTGAAACAAAAAAAAATGTTGAGTAACTCACAATTCTACTTTTGGGATAAGCAGTTATCAGTCACTTTGATCTTCAAGGAAACTACCTCCTTAATTGAATAATAACACGTGACCGAATGCATGGAGTACATGATGTCATCAAGAAGTCTGATTGGAAGCCAAGCATGATGGCACATGTCTGTAACTCCTAATCTTGAGAAGCCAGGGCAGGAGGACTGCTGCAAATTTGGAGTTACACTGGGGTGTAGGATAAGTTCTAAGTGAGTCTCGGCTGCTCAATGAGAAAAATAAATAAATAATAAGACCTTGTGATTTGGAAAAGTATGAGGCGCTCCATATAGACTGGGGGATGTTTTAGTCCAATCAAGACTTTTGGGTATCTATGTTCTGATAAAGCAGCCAGTTTGTAAAGCTCCACTTAGGCCCGTGAGCTGTCTTGTAAACTCAATGATTTCACATTTCATTCACACATAGATGGTTCACCACTCATGACTGTGATTACCTCAAAATGATGTTTCTGTTGTCACCATTCTATTTTATACAACGTGAAGTGAATTCTATCTTTTAAAAGCTCTAAAAAATAGAAGCGTTGGTAAACTTCTTCACATGGAAAAATAAAGGAAAAAGAGAGAATCAGTTTGGGTTATATGATCAAAGCAAAATGAGATTTGTCAATCCCTTTCATCTCTGAAAGCTAGAATACCTTTGCTGACAATAAAAACAGAAATGAAATGAGTGCAGGCATAAATTGCTTCACTTGTAGTCAATTCACAGTGGTATTTAATGGTTGATCATTTGTTTAACGGTGATGATTTTTTTTTTGGTTGTGGTGATTGAAGTGGGGTCACTTGTGTCCTAGGCAAACACTCTCCCACTGAGCTACATCTCCAGCCCTAAGTATTTTCACTGATAATGGAGAGGTATTGTTTTTTTCCTTTGTTGCTTCTGGCTTAAAAGGAAGCTAGAGTATTGGAAAAGTGGATCAGAAATGTTTGCATATTTGACTGGGTGCTGCCAAATCCATTTCTGCCTTCTGTGACCCCTCTTGACTCTGCCTTAGTTTCTAGCACTAACTTCTGTACCTGAAGTGGTTGGTAAGTTGTGGCAGGAGCACATTCTTTTAAATCCCTCTCCTTTAAGGTGTATTACTACCATTCTGAGTCTGGGCTGGCACCATGACTACTTAACTACTAAGAAGAATGATAATATCTTGTGCAAGTCTTATAGCAAGAGTGGTAGTTTGAGCTTCCTGTTTCTGGGGATATACAGTTCTCATCAACAACTGCCATGCTGTGAGAAACTCAAGCCCAGAGGAGAAGCCCCATACTGGTATACCATTTGACATTCATGATGCTCCCAGCTGATGTCTGGTTTCCGGTGGTGTGAGCCATCTTGAATGTTCTAGCCTCATTGTGCCTTGAGCTGATTGCAGCCCCAGTTGGCATCAAAGGAGCAGTAGAAGCACCCAGCTGACCCTAGTCAGCCTGCAGCCTAGTCGTGGTGCTTCTAATGCTATTTCAGAACAGTTGCTTTCACAGCAGTCTATAATTGAAATATCTTCCCCCGAAGAGTCCTGGGAACCTAGGCTGTGGGAGAACTCATTCACTTAAACTATAAAAATATAATCTTTGGATTTATGTCTAATCCTCATAACTAAATTTTGAATGTCACTTGACAAAACTTAAGGCACTTTTTTTTTCTTAGAAAGTAGACACCTTTAAGTTTTCTTATGTGAGTCTTATATTTATAGTTGTATATTCTAGTACCTTTATTCTCCCAGTGAACTGATACATAAAAAATACATAATAGGTATTTTTTTTTAAGAAAAGGAATACTGTTTTTATTGGGGGGATTGTTTTTTTATTTTGATTCATTTTTCATTTTTCCCAGTAGAAACAGCATGAGCCTGGCCTTCTTAAAATTTTACCCTTCTCGTTTAATAGTTATTTCCTGCTTAAACTACGTGAACTACCTGTCTCTTCATTTTTCAAGGTGAATGGACTTTAAAGGATGAGAGATCAGACATAATGTGTATTATGAACTTGAGAGTTCCTGGCACATAGGTGGAGCTCAATAAACATAGCTTTTATGATTTCAAAGGAGGTGGTAATTATAGGGTTTTAAAAAGCAGTAAGATTTTTGTCTCATTTCATGTTTCTAAGAGCACATGGGAATGGGTGTTCCTGAGTTTCATTAAGGTGGACTTTACAGGGTTAACAATGGTCTGCCCTTGAAGCTCTCCCTATAAACAAATATATTGTGTCCCAAGAAGTGTCTGGCGTAGCCCCATGGATGCTGGCTTCCTCATACTTTATTGCTGAGAAGGATCTGAGGGAGGGTGGGAGGCAACTTCTGGCACCTGGTCCCCAGGGAAGAAGTAATGGAGAATTCCTTTTTTTTTCTTTCTTTTTTTTATTTCTATCCTCCCTTTCCCACGTCAGTTCTTTTTCTAACTTAATCGAAAAGAATAGCAAAACATAATAGTTTTATAGGATTTCTGCAGGCTGATAGGAGCCACAAAGCTCACAAAATACACCTCCGAGGAGGGAGCGTACATCCTAAAGTCTGACTCGTGTAATCTGAGCCCAAGGATAGACGTGACAGGCCTAGGAGTCTAGTCCCTGTCTGGTGTTTTGTCCTAGCCTGTGGGTAACACGATCCTTTTCCTTGTAAGTGACAAGGGTTTTAAATAAGACAGCCGGAGAGTTGGAGAGTCGGCAGCAACCTTCCCTGTGATTAAGGTTAATATGACAACTAGAGAATGAGCCAGCAAGCTTTCTGTGACTGAGGTAAGGCAGGTAATTGCTATTGGTAGGAGTGACATAACACCTTTTCAGAGCTGAGGGTTATGTCCTTGGTGTTCCCTCACACCTGCCAGGCTTGGAGTTACCTGATTCTCTCCAGTCCTTGACATTTAAACGACCTTGGCTATGGATAAGCTCCAGTTCAGTCCTTGAATGTAAGGTTTGAAAGTATAATTAGACATGGTAATCCTTGAAGAAACTATAATAATTGAGTATATCAAGATGCTATTTTTATTTTAATATATACATGAATATTGATAATTAAAATCTTAAGTGCTTTAGTAGGAATTTCTCACAGCAAAAAAATTCATGTCCATCACTAGAATCTTTGTTAAGAAAACTCTCATTTTCTTAAACATCAAGTAAATGAAGCCAGAAGATGATCATATGAACAATATCAAAATACTGGTGCATACACATGCAGGTTGTGTAGAAGTGAACCTACAATGACTCATTTGTGCCTGTGAGCTTGTCATAGTCCTGGTTACAATTATGCAAATCCGGCAAGGCTTTTGTTTGTGGCAGTGTTGGGACTGAAAACATAGTTTAAGATACTAATGCCCTTTGAATCATTCGTAATTGTGGAATAATTTCATCTGGAAGGAAATGATAATATTCTTACCTCCTGGCATGTGAAAAGGCTTAAATATATTTCAAAGCAGTTGGAACTCTGCTGCACAAAATGAATTGTACTTAATGCAGATTTCCTTAAGAGTTGAGCATTGCCTCTCATTGCCCTGGGTCTGCATGGGATGGCGATGTAGTAGTCTGGATTTAGAAAGAGTTTGTAAGGACTCCCCCCCCACCACACACACACATTGACATAGTTCCTTGGAAGCCATTTGGTTCCCTGGAAGCCGCTTGGATGTCCATGCAACGTAAAGTGGCTTCAACATTCAGATGTACAGAACAGACCCTGGCATACCACAGAATGTCCCCTGGAGCCTGTGCTCTCTCTTAGACATGTTGAGTCTCTTCCATTTCTTCCTGCACTTCAAGTCCTGTTTCAAAACAAACAAACAAACAAACAAACAAACAAAAACTCAGCAGGGAAGTCATCTGTAAACTGCAGCTACTGAAACCTAATCCACAAGGCATGCTCTTAGAGAAAATTCTCAGTACTGGCAGTGCGATTATAGCTGAGGAGATGTGGTGTGTATTACAGTGTCCAGGGAATTCAAGCCGCCTCTGCAGGGTGGAGTCAACAGGAAAGGCTAATTTGAAAATGAAGCGGTAGATAGTGTAAGTGTTCCTTCCTCTTACGTTGACGTTATTCTAGCCTACTCTGGATGGACTAAGGAGATCGAAAATGTAAAGAACAGAAAGACACTCGGGCTTTTTCCCTTCCCCCACACCCCTACACCCCACCCTGCCCCAGCACACACTCAGCATTTTGCAATGAACATTGCGAAGTATTTAGCCATAGGGAGGGAGTGAAGGCAGAGCTGTCCATGGTTTAGAAAACAGTGCTCTAACTGCTGGTTGAAAACCGGGTAATAAGAGTCCTGTTAGTGAACAAAACTTATTAGAGAACTGGCTACGGAAGGAATGCCGCTCAGCAGCAGGCAGGAAGAAACTGCTGTTGCAAAGCCTACCTCTCTGGGGAGGAGTCAGAGATCAGACTTTGCCAAGCCTCAGGTCTAACCCAGAAGGTCCCACCTCCACCCTCCACCCCCACCCCCCTCCATCTCAGCTTTGTTAGATTGCTAGCATCGATCCCTGGCTTTTTCTGACCCCACAGTGGGTGTAGAGAAGAGAGCCAGCAAGACTGAAAGCAAGCAAGGTGGAGTGTGGGGTGGGAGACTGGGGCCTGCTTTGGTAGAGGGAAATAAAGGGGGGAGGGGAGGAGGCCAGGGGGAGACCCAGTTTAGCTGGTTCCCGGCTGCTTCCCTTTTCTCTGGCCTTTATTCCTTGTAATTGGATAAAATAGGAACTCACTGGCGGACCTGCGTTGCTGGGTGAACTGTACTTATTAGAGACCAGTTAGCAATAGAGTGGGGACTGGGGAGGGGGTGCACAGGAGAGAGAGAGAAGAGGGGAGAGAAAGAGAGTGAGAATATACCATTAGGATGAGGAGGAGGGAAGAAGAGGAAGAAGCTATGAAGAAGGAAGATTGCAGAGGAAAAAGTGACTGAGCGCAAGAAGGACAAAGAGGAGTGGTTGGGGGTGGGGGTGGAGGCAGGGCGGGGAAGGGAGTTACCGCCCCTCCTGGCTCCTCCTGCCCTCGCATCCTTGTGCAATGGTACTGTTTGCAGGGATGCTCAGAGGGCAGGCACCTGCTGCTCTGTAATGATTCAGCCTCTTTCAGCCCCTGCGTTAACACGACAGGATGCTGTTGCTACTGTCGCTGCTGCCTCTCCTGCCGCCGCCGCTGCTGCCGCCGCCGCCTCCTCTGGTCTTGCTTTTGCTTTTACTTCTCCTGCATGACAGTTGTTTTCTTCCTCTAAGCAGACACCAGCTTCAGACGCTTGAGGTGAGAAACATGCCTTTCAGTTTGGGATACTGGTTTACTTAATCGGCTAGGCATCAGCTTGCTTCCTATTTTGTTCCCCTGCCTTCTTGACCAACCGGGATGGTTTGGAGAAGCCTTTGAAAGAACTGAAAAAGTGTCCCAGAAACAACAGCTCAAGATATTTCGGTACACTTCTATTTCATAGTTGCTAGAAGCCCTTTCTTTTTCAGTTTTTTCTTTTTCTTTTTCTTTTTTTCTTTTTTTCTTTTTCTTGCTTCCTCCCAAGCGTTCTTACTTTGGATAATGGCCTTGGACTTAGGTGCCTTATCGATTTCCCCCGTCAAGATGCTGTATCATTTGGTTGGGGGGAGCTCTGCATGATAATGCACCGTGAGAGAGGCCGGGCCTTCTGGAGGTGAGCCGATGGAGATTTATTCCCCAGACATGTCTGAGGGAGCTGGCGGGAGGTCCTCCAGCCCCTCCACTCAGCTGAGTGCAGACCCATCTCTCGATGGGCTTCCGGCAGCGGAACATATGCCAGACACCCACACAGAAGATGGGAGAAGCCCTAGACTCCTGGGCCTGGCGGTGCCCTGCTGTGTGTGCCTGGAAGCTGAGCGTCTGAGAGGGTGTCTCAACTCCGAGAAGATCTGCATTGTCCCCATTCTGGCTTGCCTAGTCAGCCTCTGCCTCTGCATTGCTGGCCTAAAGTGGGTATTTGTGGACAAGATATTTGAATACGACTCTCCTACCCACCTTGACCCTGGGGGGTTAGGCCAGGACCCTGTTATTTCTCTGGATCCAACTGCTGCCTCAGCTGTTTTGGTATCATCCGGGGCATACACTTCACCTGTCTCTAAGGCTCAGTCTGAAGCTGAGGCTCATGTTACAGTGCAAGGTGACCACGTTGCTGTGGCCTCTGAACCTTCAGCAGTACCGACCCGGAAGAACCGGCTATCTGCTTTTCCTCCCCTACACTCTACCGCACCGCCCTTCCCTTCCCCAGCTCGGACCCCTGAGGTGAGAACACCCAAGTCAGGAACTCAGCCACAAACAACAGAAACTAATCTGCAAACTGCTCCTAAACTTTGTAAGTAGTGAGAGAGAAAGAGAGACTGATGGTGGCTTAAAAGTAAGGGTGGGCGGGAGCTTCTAGAGGGTCATCTATTTCCTTTGCGTTTACATTTTAACCTGGGAGGTTTTATCTGGTGAATCACGTGAGAGGGAAAAAAACAAAATAAAACAATTTTACAAACCCCCTAGGATGAATCAGGTCTTTTAACAGCAACTCCATTTGGCCAGGTTGCTAAGTCTGAGGTTGTCAATCAAGAAGTACAAGCATCTTTAAGTCGGGCTTTGGATGTAAGCTAAGTTCAATTGATTTACAGTAGTTTTAGAAGTTGATATCTGACTGTCCTTCATATTTTAATAGGCGTGTAAGTTCTGTATGCCAATAGATAATTTGGTATTGTCCCCTGCCAAACGCTCCGTAGGGTTTCTTTGGCCTTTCTCCTTCCTATTCTCCCTGGAGCCCCAAGCTGTCTGTCATCTTTCTCTAGCTCTTCCGCCTGCCTCTCCATCACATCTCTGCACGTCTGAATTGTCATTGTTTGGTTCTGATACTGCAGCAAGTCCTCCCTCTGCTGTCCTCTGACCATTGCTATATGGCACAGGTCATACTTTGGGTTACTGAGAGCTGACCAGAGGCAGTTTGTGTTTTGTTCCAGACAGACTGCCGTTCTTCACAGAGAGATTTTCCTAAATGAGTTTTGTCTTCTTTTGTAATCAGGTATTTAAATAGATTCCTTGCTAGCCATTAAAATCTGTGAGGACTATTAACAAGGTGCCTCCTCCCTCCTTTATTTTTATTTTTTTATTTTTTGAATGTGTGTGTCATTTAACCCCATCTTGTTGCAAAAGCCTGGTTTAATAAACTGTGAGCGAAAAGACTCCACGCTATTAAAACAATCTGGAATGAAACACTGGTGTGTGCAGAGGCCATGGCCTTAGCTTTATGATGGAAAGTTGACAGTCGTGGGATGATAACTAGCCAGATTGTTCCAAATGTCAGGACCGAGCTGTTTTATTGGCTACAATACTTAAAGAAATGTTTTCAGTGTTTTCTGTTTCTGTCTTTGCCACTCTTTAATATTATCATCAATGAGTTTACGTAGTAGGAAAAAACCTAAGAAATGATAGAGTTTGATTCTCAACAATGCATGTAAGGCACTTTATTGTTAGAAGGAGCTGAAGGCAGAGAGTGTGTAATAAAGCACCCCTTCAGTTTTCCCTCTAGACTGTAAGGAAGAGTAAATAAGACCTCCTTCACGCAGTACTGTTCAGAATGAAGTCGTGCAGTGTGCTAGAGAAACTCAGGAAAAAAAAACTTGATATGTGCACGAGATTCAAGATCGTTTGACCATCTTTCAGCTTCAGTGCAAAGACTTCAAAAGGATGCCTGCGTCTCCAGGTATAATTAGGAGAGTCTCCTATGCGCAGACACTGCTTTGCATCTTCATCAACTCCCTAAAGCTTCGTTAAAAACCTGACAGACTCTCTGCCTTTGCTGCCTCTTCCCACCTGGCAAAGTGACCGGGAAATAATCCCCAGATGAAATGATGGGCTATAAAAAGCAAGTGCAGATCCTGCAGAGAGGCTGCGTGCATTCTCCACACAGGCGGACAAGGTTACCTCTTTGTCTTTATTGTTTTCAATGGAAAGCTTCAGTTGAAATGTGCATTGGTTGAAGTGCTGGGAAAAACTAAGGTAGCTCTTTGAGAAACTCTTCAGACAAACTGCAATTTTGTCATCTGATGAACAGACAAAGAAACAGATAGCACACATCCCTGAAGTGGGTCCCTATGAGAAAGCCCTTGGAACTTTTAAGAAATTGGTTTTGAAGAGAAATTCTACTAAGTGTTTTCCTAGGCTATATATTCCAATCCAACCCACCGCATTTGTCTCTGTCTGTCTGTCTGTCTGTCTGTCTGTCTGTCTGTCTCTGTCTCTGTGTCTCTGTGTCTCTCTGTATCTCTTTGTGTCTCTGTTTCCTGTCTTCTCTCTCTCTCTCTCTCTCTCTCTCTCTCTCTCTCTCTCTCTCTCTCTCTCTCTCCTTTTTTTTCCTAGCCAAGGCATTGATTTTTATGGCATTAGCAATAAGTAGGGAAGATTTACTGCTGCTTAAAAGCCTCACAGAAGCCACCTCTGGCCCGAGCGCAGCTGCAGCATTCTGAAATATGTCTAGCACAATGTCTGCGAAGCAGTTTTCTCTTGAAAAGTTGGCAGGGCGGGGAGGACAGTTGGTTAACGCTCTAGACCTGCAGGGTTCTCTATGGGAAAAACTTAACTTTTTGCACTTAGCAAGACTCAGCATCTGTCAGTCGAGGCTCTTTGAGTCCCGGAATGTTGGTTTGCAGACCTGCCATTCGTTGCCTTTCTGTTGTTTAGAAAGACTGTGGTCATTAAGTGAAGGGACAAGACAATGCTTAGCCTGGTGCCGTCATCTCTGCGTTTTCTGGGTCGGTTTAGAAAGTTCAGTTTAGCTTTAGAAAGAACTGGGCTTTCATTCACTGTGCAGGTCTGACATGAGCTTTGCTATGATGGCTTTGGTTTTCAAGTGACATGATTGTCTCTGAAACATACTCTGCCATGGTTTCAAGATGGCGCCCTCCCTTTCCCCGAGTTTCTTCTGTCTCAGCATAGTCAGCACCTCAAGCACAGAGCCATAGCCTTCAAGGTCATTGTCTGTGCAGGGCTAATTGATTCTTCTTCATCCTGGAGCCTCAGAAACTGGATGAGTAGCAGACATAGCATTTTCATCTGCTTTCTGAGTCCCAGGCCCAATTGACTGCCCTGCCTTGAGATTTTTATTTTATAAATACTAGGATTATTCATATCTTCAAGGACTCTGGACAGGTTCTCTATCTTTGGTAGAATAAAAGACAAAACATAGCAATCTTTTTAATTGCCTGCAGGTAGAATATCTATGTTAGGATGCTAAAAATAGAGGATTTTTTTCATAAGGTAATATAATTTCTCATGTTTTCACTCTATTAAGTACTCAACCAGACTTTAAGAAATTAAATGCAAAACTGGAATGAAAACATCTGCACTTATATTTTTTATTCTAAAGCTTTTATCATCACAATGGCTATATTGTCATATTAATCTTATAGTTAATATACAGTCACATAATAATGGAAACTCTTGTGCCTCTGTGTTGTTCTAGTATAAACCCAAGGCCTCATGTGTGCTGGATATATGGTCTATTGCATCCCCAGTCTGAACCATTAACTTTTTTCTTTATCTAAGCTTTAAAACTTTTTTCCTGTCCACCATTTATATGAATAGAGCTGACTTTGGGGAAGTCAGAAGCTTCTATGGCCAGAAAACGAGCTGACTAATTAGCTTTTAGCCAGGAAACTGTGGTACCATTCTGAAAGAAATTGCTTTTTAGATGTTAGACCCTACTTGGAAACAGACTCGTAGAGACAACAGTATATTGGTATTTTTATTTGGGCCAAATTTGTTTTGCTTTGTCTTAAATCTTCACTGGGTTGCTAGAGAGCTATTGTTACCACAGCAACAGTTTGGTTGGACCCTGCCATCTGTACAAGATGAGCATGATGAGCTGACAATCCCAAATCATCTCTTCCCTTGATTTCAAAGGACCTTCCATTTTTAATTCAAGTGGATCCTTCTCCTCTGTCTTGCTGACTGGAAGGTGTTTGGAACAGTGCATGTCTAGTAACTTCTCTCTACCTTAACCCTCACTTGTTTCAACTGGAAGACAGTAAGAATGGCAAGAGGCTGACAAATGGCTCCAGTGTGAGCCAAATGATTAAAAAGGATGAATGCAATGCTTTTACTCTAATTCCTAACCTGAAGTATTCTTTGACATAAAACCACAGAAGATATAGTATCTGGCACTCCTGACTTTTGGTGTGATTCAATCATGTGCACACATGAGCACGCGTGCATGCATACCACACACACACACTCACACACAAATGCACACATACACTCTCACACGTACAAACACACCCATAGACATAGACACACACACACACACAATCACAGACACACATACAACATGCTTCTACAATCACCACTATTTCCTCCTATCATCTCATCCTTCGTGCTTGAGACTTGTAGCTGGAGACCACCTCCACTAAAATGGCATTTCCTCTCATCTTCCTGTTCTTTTTGATTGAGTTTTCTAACACAGTAGTCTTTCCCTCTGTGCTGGTTCATCAGTACAGTGTCCTGCTTGCTGCAGGGAAACAGTTTGCGTTACCCAGGGTGCACTGTTTTCTAAGACGTGGCAGATGGCTGTGTGGCTCACCTCTTCCTTGCATATCACGCTTCTGAGATTTCCTCCGTATTCCTTTGTGATACCCAGATCAATCTTTCTCCATCCCACCTTCCCAGCTCTGTTTTGAGTCTTCCTTATTGCTGTTCCCAGTGCCGTTTGACTTTACACATCAGCATTTCACTACACTTGAAACATGTCTCCCTGTCTTTTCATGGGCCCCTTCATTTCATTTTAATACTGAGTGCTATTTCAAACTATTGTCTCCAGCTAGTAAAAGCACATCCGTGTTTCTTTTTACAACAGTCAACTTAAGCTCCCTTCCCTCTCCTCATCTGGCCTTCTTTTCCTTCCCTGTGCTAGATGCAGCTTCTCTGCTGACTCAGCAGTATTTCTGTGCCTGTCACCAATTAAGCACTTCCAGAAAGTGATTATGTCCTCAGCCAAGCACCTGAGTTCTTTCTTCCTCTTAGCGACACTTCAGTGTAGTATCCCCTCAACGCAGGAAGGAAGAGATTGTACTGATTGAATAACCAATGCATTAAAAAGTTAATGGCTGTCTGGGCGCCCCCTGAAAGCTCAGGTTCTCTCTGAGCCCATGGAACTTTCTAGTAAACCATAAAATGGACCACATCTAGTTTTATGCTTGCTTTTTTCATTTTGTATATTCGTTCTGTTCAGTATGGCAGGTGTTCTCCTACGATTTCCTCCTCTTTGCCCTTCAGCAAGTGCCTGTTAAGTGTACAGCATGGGCTTGCCACTGTATGTGTACTGTATGTGTCTAGACACCTGTGTGGTAGTGAAATCTGTGGGGGTGGATGGCAAGAGGCATCATGGCTTCCTAGATCTTAAGTTCTGGTGAAATACTAGGGCTCGTTTTGGGATACATCTATATTTTTTTATACACACACATTTTCTCATACTGGCATTCCTTCTCTGGACCTTCATTGAACCCTTTTGCTCTCTGACAGACACTGAACATCTGTCTATGGATGTCCTTTGTCATTTAATGATAATGATCCCACTTCTATAACCAATGAGGCAGGTGACCACTGTGGTACTATTTAATCTATCCCCTTTGAGCAGAACACTCTCTAAATACAGAAGGAAGTGCATGCATAATTCTTCTAGTATATACAAGTTATAAGATTATTTTCTGATTCTAGTGAGCTCGCAACCATAAATAATTTAATTTTTATATTTTGCTCATATTTTCTATGTGTTGTCTTGACTTGTAGAGAACATCGACAGTAATAACATTTTCCCAAGAGTTTTTTGTTTCACTGCCCAGAGAAAGGATAGAGTCTGATCATCACTTATGAGTTCTCGACCTATATAAAGACCTAGGTCTGTATACAATTTAGATGAAGACTGACTGACTTGACTTGAATGAAGTCAGCTGCTGCGATCTTTGTTGTGGCACTGTTGCCCGTGCATGCATCCATGTGTACTCGAATCTGTACATGCATAGGTGTGAATATATGTTTACATGTATATTTTTATGTACACACTTAGAGGTTATATATGAGTAATGCATATGTTGAACAGGTTTTGAGACTGAGTTACCTCCCAAGTGAGGAAATGCGGGACTTGGGATGCAGCGAGTCAGCAATGAAGATCTGTATAATCAGTTAGTATCAGTGAGGAAGATTAAGCTCCAGGACTCCTATCCTTGCTCTGTGACTCCCCCCATTTTTCTAATTATATTTAATAATAAATATTAATATAATTCAGAAAGTTTTAGTTTCTCATTTTTTTTCAAGTTCTAATTAGTATAGCTTTTTATCATTCACAGCAGAGAAAATTTTCCACCTGTGATTTTGATCAGCCCTCTGGCGATTGGACATCATCTTTCAGTGATTAGTATATGAGAGAAGTTTTTTTTTTTTTTCCTAAGCTATCAAAGTCATCCAAACTAAAATGTGTCAGTTGTTGAGAAAGAAATTAATTCTTCATAGAGAGTACTAGAGCAGAGACAGACACTTCAGGGGGATTGTGTGAGCCAAACAAGTTATTAAGTATTTGACCTCTGATAGCCCTCAGAGCGGTGGTCTTCATGCTCGTCTCTTAAGGCATTATTTTACACCCGGTAGACTTGAAACTTAATCCTACCAGTCCCTGTTTATGACTAGCAAGAGCATCCCTCTGAATACGCTTCCTTCTTCCTGTCTAGGAATATGGTGCCCATGTACTAAAGCTCTTAGAGAATTAAATGAAATACTGGAGAGCAACAGATCCCAGGCTTGACACATACTAAATGTTTCCCCTTGTTCTATGCTTGACTATCTTCTTCCAGTTACCCCTTCCCTCTTGTCTTCCTGTCAGTGATGGTTTGTCTATGTTTTAAGAATAAGGACAGCAGTTGGGGACATTTATGCAGACCTTTCATGCAAGGAGGAGGGTTCAAGATGTATATTAATAAAGCCTGCAGGAGAGGCTTGATTTTAAATGATAGTCTACTCTTAGCAACCACGGTAACCTTCAAAGAATCACCCTGGTAATTTGTTTTTTACATTCAAACAAATGGGTCTTTCTTTGCATTTCTGGCTCATATCTGCATATAATCATAAATGTGAACATCTCTAGAAAAAAATGTATAAGGTGTCTTTATAAGTGGATCTGGGAACTGAGTTTAGCCGAAAGAATCATGAATTCTTGCTTTGGAAATAGAGCATGTGCTTTCTCTTTGTTATTCCAAGCTGAGATTTCCTAATCCCAGAAGACATAAATTGAAGCCTGTGGGCTATGTTTAGTATTTTACAAACACATGGAAATAACAGTTTACATAGAATAATTTTATATGAGTTAAATCAAACATAACCATTATTATAATTTAAAATATTTAAATATATGCAATCTATTTGTGCAGATTGAAATAAATAATTCATATAAATAATGAATATCTTTAAATAAAAAGGAAATGATTTTATGATTAATGGATAAAACTGGCTAAATCACTTAAGCTATATGGGAAGAGATTGCTAATTAATAGATTTGGGCAGGAGAGTGGAAGGAAAAAAATGACCTGGGACTATATACAGTAGCCAGAGGTTTGTATAAAGCAAAAGTGACATAAAATCTGTCTTAGAAGCAGAAAGTAATTGTCGCACACACACTGAATTCCATTGTAATGAACTTAAAATGGAGTCTTAATTTGAAGACTATTGATTTCAATCCTATGGAAGATAGTATATTTTTGACCATTTTCAAAGAGAAGCAACTTTGTAAGAGCTTGTCATATATAAAACCATATAGTAATAAGCATAATAAATGGGTTTTCGTTTGTTCTTTCATGTAGAACTAGGAGTAGATTGGGACTTTTATGGTTTGGTCATTCTGATTGCCATTGGTTCAAGTCTGAAAAAAATGTAGTGTAGAAACTGAATTGAGAATCAATAGTGGAGCAGTGTGACAGCCACTTACAAGGCAAGAAGTAATTGATAAGAATCAAGGGCAGATTTTTTTCCTAGGTCAACGGATAGGATGCCTCCTCCAGTGAAGCATTTTGACATTTTCATCAGGAGCATGATGCAAGACAGCAGACTTGATGTGCTGTAGCGTTCTGTAGTAGACATTCGAGTGCTGAATTGCCTTTTTTGGGATGGCCTTGTCCCAGCTGTCAGTTCTCCAGAACAAAAATATCCCTTCCCCAGCTAACATCCTTGTAAAAGAGCATTAAACTGCATATACATTTACATAAATGCACTCAGAAGAACAGAGCAGCACTGAAGACCGCCAAGACAGCTTGGGGGTGGGGATTAGGCAGAAAATCAACAATAGGTTTCTCAAGCCCCAGTGACATTTGGTGTAAGATAATGAGTATCAGTTCTATCTCCCCAGCTTACTTCTCTTCTCCTTTAGTTTTCTTTCTTTCATAGTTCACATCCCATTTACTTTTTTCTATCCTCTATGAGCTAATGGGTCATGGCTATTCTTTAGTGATCTCCCCCAAACACCCCTCCTCCCTGTTCTAAGACCTCTGTCAGGGTTATGGAGTAGGTGGCCCAGAATAGCTGTGTTTTCATTACTGCATGAGTTGGGGGAGAGAGCCCATGAGACCTTACCCACAGACAGGACCACTGTTAGCCTGATGACTTTGATATTGTTCCTTCCTGTGCTAAGTAGCAGGAAGTATTTACGTTATGAAATATGTTGGAGTCACGGCAATAAAAGCACCATAAATAAATGAAATGATATAAGGACGGTAGAACTGAACTCTTGTTAGCATTTGTTTGTAATCCCTTGGTGAGCTTCCTGGGTCATAATTGCTTGCTCTTCTGGGAGCAAAAGGAATTGGCAGCCATTGATTGTTATATGATGCTAAGTTTTGCCTACAAAGCAAATCCTAAGAGTGATTAGTAGCATGATTCACATTGCAACTCTGATCTCCCCTTCACTACAGTCTGTAAAGCTAGGGGCTGTGGTAGATTTTCCAACATACAGCTCTGGGTCTTTTTAAAGAAGAGGCAAAAAAAATATTGTCTGATAATCTGCCAACACATTGTTGAGAAAGTTGAAAAAAATAGTTAAATTTCTTTTATCTTTTTACTTTACTGATAACTGAGAAAGCTCAGTTAAGCTCTGTTCAGTAAGTTCAGGGTTGCAGGAACCTGATCAATAATTTTAGCTGGAGCTTTGGGTTTAATATTCATGCTAATGATTGGGATCATATGACTTTAGCTTCTTAGTATGTTTAAAACTTCACTATTCACGATTGTTGAGTTTTCTATATAGGTAATGTTTTTACTTTGACATTTAATTTATTTTGGGTTGAAATTATAGTAATGACACCTGTCATTGGTATGCTTTTAAATAACACTAAATAGAAAACACTTGCAATGTTGAATTCTGTGATATTTTGAGAATAGATTGCAATCTCAATCAGATATGAAATAGAAATTCTTGTTTTGCTACTAAGCAACCTTAGGCCTTTGTATATTTTAAATTTGCACTGGGTTATTTCATAACTAATATTAGGAATTCAGAGGGTTATGACATCCAGAGGCAGTACCCGCCAAGCCCCCATTAGTACAGAGAAACAGACTCTAATATATTACGTTATTTACCAGCAATTTTACAAAATTACATAATTCAGAGGATACTTAGTGTATTCTATGTTTTCTGCTACATCATATATGTAATTAAATGGTTTTTTACTTTATTTCCAATTTGTACTTCTCCTCAGTGGGGTTTATGGGTCAAATATTTATGAAATTTTACAATTTTATCCATCCATTTTTAAGCAGATTTAACTTTTATCAGAGAATATAGTTTTCCTTTAGAAAGGCTCTGTTCTTTAGGCATCAGTGAGAAGAACTGAAGTGAGAAGGACAGTAATTCCTTGGTTCTCAGGGTCCTTGGGTTTAGTAGGGCAGAGTTGTGTTCCCAGATGTCTTCATTCTCTGTTGCTGCTCTCTCACATGTTCACTGGAGGGTGACAGATCGTTAGACATTGATCATAGCATTGAATGCTCTCTGAGCACATAAACACTCCCGGATTAGTCATTGTCCTTACTAAGACTTGTTTTGAAGCTGATTGCGAAATTGTGTGATTCACAAAGTCAGAGTTCTTTCGTTTGTATTCTTTGAGACTATCATAGTCAATATTTAGGAAACACATCGTTTTGTAAATTCTTCTCTGGTGTGTGACGTCCTCCCACAGAAGGACCCCAGACTTGCTATCTAGGGAACTCCAGCTGTCTGCCACCTTCTCCCCATATGGACCATATTCTCACCAGCTGGGACTAACCCTGGATGTTATTTTATTTCTTCCTGTGATTCTTTTGCTCTTTCTATTTCTCTACAACAAAGTTTTTGTTCCTTGTCATCTTTAACCTTTCCAAATTTTTTTCTTGAACTTGATCTTCTAAATAAGTTATGGTCCCTTGTCCTCCAGCGCTCTCTTGCTTGTTGCCTAAACTGCAGTAGGAATTAACTCCAAAGATGGCTTGTGATGTTCCCACTAGACTGAAGATTTTCTAAGACCTAGAGTTACAGCTAAATTCATGCCTGTGCCCTGGACAGTAACAAATAAAATGTTTTATATGAAATAGTCATGCCCCCTGTATGTTTCTAAGAATAAAAACCATCATGCCAAGGGCTGCCTGAAGGCATATTTTAAATCTATGAATCTAGCCATTGCAAAATTTGTTAGGACAAAATTGGACATTTTAACATAGTTTGGAAAGTCGCATCACCTACCTAATGACCTGAGTCCAATGCATGGGACCCACATGGCAGAACAAGGGAACCATCACCATCTTCGGTAAGTTGTTCTCTGACTACCACACTTAGCATAGCATGCGAGCACACACACACACACACACACACACACACACAAGTATATAAATGTAGTAAATTAGTAAATTTTAGCATTTCCTGGCTTTGAGGTATATAGTCAGCACTCAGGACATTGATATAAGAGGATCAGGAAGGAGTTCAAGGTAAGGCTAGGCTTTACTGTAAATCTGAGGTCATCTTGAGTTAGAAGAGACTGTCTCAGCAAAGAAAGGCAAAAGAACAACAACAACAAAACTAACAAAGATTTATTATCGTAAGACAAAAAGGACTGTAGGCCACAGAGGATTGATCATGTCTACCTTTGAAAGCCAGCCTTGTCTCTGCTGAGTGATAGCTAGCTCTTAAAGGCCCTTTGCCTTCATTTCTTCATTTATAAATAGTATTAACTGTGGTTTAATTTATGCTTCTGTGGGGGACCACATTCGTTAATGAATAGTAAACATTTGTATTAGTCCCTGCCACACAGTGCTCTAAAAAAAAAAAGCTACCATTGCTACGCAGTTTTAAGACTTAACTTTACTTATTTGAATTTGAAACTTTGACTTTACTGTGTCAGGCTTGAGGAAAAAGGAAGGACAGGGCTACTAGAGATATGTCCATAAATACGTGGTGGCATGGCACTACTTTGGTTTAGTGTGGTTTTTATCCCTTTGTGATTTGTGTTACCATCAATTCTGCAATGCCTCCACGAATTAGGAGAGCAGAGAGAGACAGTGAGCAGTCTACCTGCCAGTGAGATGATGAAGCGGCCTGACCCAGGAAGCTGCCCTCGCAGGCACAGGGCCATGCCTTGAACTGTCAGTCATCTGTGTGTCTGAACTGACTTCTGTGACTTTCCCTGCCTTAAAATTCTAGGCCAATCAAGAACGGAGAAGGAGTTTCACATAGTTGTGGGAGAAAAGAGTTACAGAGTTCCCTGAATTCCATAATAATCTCACTCTCATAGGACACAAGACCCATTATCACGATAGACTCTGTAATTGAAGAGATTCATGTTATCAATGGCAACAGTGATTTTGAAGTCTCTGAGCTTTATTAAGTAAGATCACAGAAGAACTATTAACATTTAAAGATAGGAGCAATGAAACAGATAAGCTGGTCGGAATATTTTCCTTGATTCATGAGAATTAGAATCCATAACTATGCAATAATTGGGTCTTAGATTCCATGTGTATAGTTAGTAAGCAGTAAGAAATGGGCAACAAGGTACTGATGTCGGGAGATGGTAGGATGACTGAGTCTGACAGTTATTGGCCTCTTAATAGTTTGATCTGTTCATAGATAAAATACTTGCTGTTCACTGGAATATGAGGTGGTATGATAGAAGCATAGAAATTTTATGCTTAAGACATTTACCATAAAAAAAAAAAAGACATTCAGTATATAAGAAGACTATGAAGAACGGAATCAGGTCTCCTCAGACTATGGGTGTTTCGATGTGATCCTTGGAAGCATGTCTGTGACTCTGAGGGATCATGGGTACTAATGTGTTGAGAAAGGCCAAGGGCAAGCCAACCAAGCATGCTAGGTGCATAGTGAATAGACTAGTTTGGTTGGTGTACAGGGATGGTTAATCGGCAGGTAACGTTGACTGAGCACATGTTCTGTGCTCAGAGTTAACACATGTTATCTAATCTTTTCAGAACTCTATGCTGTAGGTATTTTTCCTCATTTTAAAAGTTCATGAAACAGAGGAAATAAATGGTACAGACATAATATTCATGACATAGTAATAATGTAGGTGATAGTCAAAATAGAGTAAGGATGTTGGAAGTAAAGTAGAGGTGTAAGCCAGGTCATAGAGACGGAATTCCTTGGACTAATCTAATGTGGAAGGGAGGAATGAAGCTTCTGCTCACATTAGTACCTAGAGGTTGCTGAATTAATGAGTCTCTGAAGGGCAGCATCAGTCATTCACGCAGCATGTATTTATTAGGTTCTACTAAGTGTTTTTGTATTTATTCGTGTATAGAATCAGTGGGTTTGTGATAGGAAATTACTGTCCCAACCTGTGGGGAATATGGCAATGCTTCTTCCTAATGGAGCCCGGAGATAACATGAATCATTCTTCCCTTGATAAGATATAAAAATTAAAATTGCTAAAACATTGACTCCAAAGGTATTTTAAATTTACTTTTCAATGATATTTATTATTGCTGATGGACCTAACCTTTTAGGATGCATATCTCTTTTAATAGACACTAGAAACTTATGTGCTAATATGTATTGGAGTATTAATATCACAAATGGAATAACATATTAGGATTGTGTTTATCCTATTACAGTTCATAGTCTCAGCGTAGGATGCATGTTCCAGGCTAATGAGCATTGTAAATTTCCACCCGCTTTATGCACAGAATCGTCCAAGCTGTCTATCCTTTGCATTCAGTTCAGAATACGACTTCTGAATTGCAGCTGTTACATGCCACTTTGGCAGACAACTATTAATGCCATTCTCAATTTGTAGCTCTTTTCATCCATGTACTTTTGGTGACTTCTGCACTTTGTTCTGAGGAAAGAGCTATTACGAAGCTACAGATGCCGTCATGTGTGTATGTGCACAGCTTTGGATTTACAAAGCTGGTCAATGAAGTGAAATAATGTAGCTTCATGTACTGTTCAAACACCAGCTATTGATTTCTGGAGTTTATTAGACACATATAGCTATGGATATAAATAATCACTGTTCGAAAATGAGCATTTTTCTCACCTAGCTGCGTATTTAACGGGGTGATACCTTTATTAATTCCACTAGTGACTCATTCTTAGAGTGAAAACTTTCAAAGTGCAGTGAAATAACCTCTGATAATTAAAGCAACCTCTGAAAGCCAGTTCCATGCAGAGTTTTCAGACTCACTGGACCAGATAGGGTAGGTCAGAGGCCTGGCTGTTTCTGCATGTCTGTCTGTACCTCGTTCTCTGGTTTCAGGGGAACATGGAAATTGCCAATATTTCCAACTGAAAACCTAGAAGTCAAATATAAGAGAACTCAGTTGACTCCCACTTTCAGTTTCTAACCTTGTAAATGGAAACAACATTTTGATGCTTTCCGAGGGTGAGAGTCAAAAAGGAAAGGGAGTGAGGGAGACCAACCACGTCTTACCATTTTTACCTCCTTGTCCCGAGTTGAACTAAAACTGCTGGAGAGGCACAAACCCTGCAGGCTCCTGAATGGCCTGCCTGCTGCTCAGTTGTTTCAGTTGAGATAAAATATGAATAACGTGAAATTTTCATCTCCATCATTTTACAGTGTGGTAAGGTGGTATTGGGTATATCTACATCGCTGTGAAAGAGATCATTCCAGAACATTCTCAGCTTGCAAACCCAAAACTGTTCTTTTGAACATCTTGCTGTTTACCCCAGCCCTTCAGTCCCAGACAGCCTCCATTCTACTTTGTAAATTTAATTTCTTTGAACAACACATATTATATGACTTTCCCAGAGGGATTCATTCATTCATTCATTCATTCATTCATTCATTCTTTCATTTCATTTTATTTTTCCCCTTCCACCTTCTTCCCTCCTTCTTTCCATTTCTTTTTTTCTTTTTAGCAGTATAGTGCCTTCCAGGCTCATCCATAATGTAGCATCCATGAGAAACTCCTTGTTTATGAGGCTGATTAACAATCTATCCTACATTTATATCTGCTCACACACTTGTCCATCAATGAATTCTTGGTTGTTTCCCTCTCTGGATTATTGTGAAGGTTGTTGATGTGAACTCAGGTGTGACAGCAATCTTTTTTTCTTTAAAATGTGAAGTTATAATACTCCTTTTTTTCCATAAATCAAATTTGTGAAAAATATTTCCTATGGCAGCATGCTAATAAACTCAATTTCCTTATTATATACAAATAATTCCTCTGGGGGAAACCCTGGCTCTGATAGCCCTGTGTATTTGAGAAGATATGGAATGTACTTCCTGGAAAGATCTTTTAGCCATTGTTTTTTCTTCCCCTTTTGATCATTTGTAACTATCAGATGCATTAATTTTGACTATTGGATTACTCGCAAACACATAATATTTCAAACAGGCCATCAGCCTCAAAATGAAGTTGCATTATGGAATTTTTGTAAGGAGCAGTCTTGTGGTCCTGTTCTGTGGATGATGACGGTTGGAGGAAAACAAGGGCTGCTATGTTGAATCTTTAAAATGCAAGGTCCTATGCTGGTGGCACGGCTTCCACAGGGGAAGTGGTTGGAGGATGGAGGTAAGGGGTAGGAGTGAAACATTTTCCCTCCAAGAAAGACTTCAATCCCTGGGAACTAGGTAATGGCTTCAGGAGAGATATGACCCCACACAGTTAGGTTATGACCTCCACATTTGTGTTTTGCCATATCTTCCCCAAACACACACATCATGATAACGATAAACACATACGTGATAAAGACTAGTAATAAATGAAATGTAAGGTCTCAGCCAAAGGTAACTAACAGCTAGATCCCTAGGGAAGTCTCAGCGAGGATTCCCTCTTCAGATTGAGTGCATAGACATGGTCAGGAAGTTCTTTTATCTAACTGAACTCTTAGAAATAGCCTAGGTTAGATCGCAAGTGAGTCTAACCTGGAGAGATGAGTGTATATGAGTGACGTATTAGGACCACAATAGTCATCTTAGGGACATTACTGGACTGAAATACTGGGCTGAGCATTCTGATGAGGGAGACGTAGGAGGTCACAGCTATCTCATGTGGGGTATTTAGAACCGCCACGCTCTGTGTTTATAAAAGCTAGATGTACTCTCAGATCATATTTTGGCATATTTAATTGCACCAAAGTATTTTAATGCTTCATTTGCAGCTGTTTTGTCTTTGTTTCTCAGTGCAAAACGTTCTTTTTTTATTTTTCTTTGAAATTGAATTCTCTGAGACTCTTATTGTTTAGGAAATCATGGATACCTTCTCAGTAAGCACACTGGCTTAAGAGGCAGACAGCTTTAGAGATGGGGAAGATGAGGTAGGATCCCTTGCTCTTAATCTTATCAGTATGGATACAATTTATGCTGCAGACAAGGACCTTTTTCTTCTTTTTTCTGGTTACTTAAACAACTATCTTTCTTCCAGATGACCAGAATAGAATTCTTTCCTTGATGTTTCTTGACAGGGAAAATTTCTTTTAGTGTACAGAATAAATTAAAGTATCTGAATTTTTCAAGGCAGGATATGGCACTGCAATATATAGGATTCTAGTGAGATTTTTGACAGCTAGATTCTTTCTGGGAATCACTTCCTTAAGCCTTGAAATACCCCTGCTGACACCCTGCTTATTTTATATTGTTTGAGATGTTCATTATCCATTCCTCATCCATGACAGAGCCACGATTGAGAAAGGGTCGACATGAAAATTATAGAGAAAAGATGCAAATAGCAGAAGGGAGTGCACGGCATGTGTAATGTGCGCCTTGCCCAATTACCCGGATATGGACTCGTCCATAATGTATGAAGGTTCTAGCCAGCATCTGATGCTTCGCTCTTGCCTTCTTTTCCTCCTTTTTTGTGGAGGTCTGCTCCAACCCTGGTATCCATGGGCCACAGAGTCAAAAAGAAAATATCAAACCCACTGGAGAGTTTAGTAAATCCCACCTTCTGTAAGTAGCTAAGCTTCTACTTTAGCAATCATTAAAAGAAAATAATCAGGACTGCTGAAGGCTGGATCAATTTGGATTGTTTGGATGCTTAAAACCCAAATGGCTAACTGTGTCCAGCAGGAAGCAGAGCCGATAGGTGAAATCGGATTGGAGCTTGCCATTTGGACCTAAGCAGCTTTTCACTGCCGAGTGCTGACATTTAAGTTAATAGAGTGATTTCTGAGGGATTTTCTTTCCAATATTACAGCTCATCTGACATTTGGTTAAGATGTATTTCATTATTTAATTTTGATGACATGATTAGAGTTGGTCCTATGTTGGGTGAGGGCTTCCTAAGTCCAGAGTTTTGCCTCATGGCCTGTGCTAAAATGCACATGATTTTCCGAGGCAGCTTGAACCCTAAGTGTGCCATTTGAAAACAGTCTCTTCTGGTTTTGTTCCTATATTCATTAAAAAGTATTAAGGGAAAAATGTGTTGCAAAAGGAAAAAAAAATACTGCTTTGGTGCGTTATTCTCTTGTTTCTTATTATAGTCTTTAAGAGTTATGTGCATTACATTTGCATCTAGCTGAATATTCTTTCTTATAATTTGTGTTTTACAATTTAGCAGCATTAGGAATACTATTTAATAACATAAAGTGCCAGAGCACCTGAAATTCTTCTGTTTGATTTGTTATGGCTAAACCAAATTTCTTTGCATTTTTAAAAATTATGTTTTTAAGTAAAAACATATTTTGAGGGTGCATCTCTTCTCATGCAGTGGTATTCTAGTGTACACTTGACTGTCCTGGTTTTTCATGGACAGAGATTTGGAAACTGTAAATTTGCTAACTGCCAAACAAATGAGAACTATTTCCATAGGGAATTCCCAGTTTATGCCTCCCTCTTCCCTTGGCTTCTCCTTCTCCTCTGGTGTTGCAAAGACAATAACCCGAGATATGCCGGGAGCTGTGTTCTCTCTCCAGCCAGACTTGGGACCTCTTAAAACAGGGAAACTTACTGCTATGCTTGGGATCTTAAACATCCTTCCAGAAACTGGAGTAAAGGCTCCATCCGAAGCATGATGCCATTGTGAGGCAGCTGGGCACGGAAGAGGAGGGGCCTAGTGAGAGCTCTCTAAATCACGGAGGACATGGCTCTAGAAGACAATATTGGAACCCTAACTCTTATCTTTACTTCCTGGCCATGAGGCCAGTGATATTGCTTGACTGTGAGCTGTGTCATGATGTCTCCCCACAGGCTCCAAACCACAAAGCTAACTGACTTATATCTGACACATCTAAACTGTGAGCCAAAATACAGCTTTTTTACCTTATAATGTTCTTCTCTCAGGTGTGTTTTATTTAAAAAGGACATTTGGAATGGTCAACAGCATGCATGCAGAAACCCAGAGGAAACAATGAATCTAATAAATGAAGCACAGGGAGGTATTTTAAAATGTGCAAATACTTCTGCACATATTACACATTACAAAGCGTACATTCGGTGCTCAGATATTACACATGGAGCAAGGGCACCCTAGCCAAATATTTGTTTTTGCTGACAATGAGGAAGTGGATGCTCAGAGAACCTCCTTGGTGTGCTGACAATCACATATTTGTAAAAAAATGATAACTATGTCCCCTACTTGTCATTACGTGTTGTACATGTTAACTGGCTTGATTTAATCATCCCATGCATACACACCACGTTGTTCCCCATAAATGTATGTGATTATGTTTTGCTAGCTGAAAAGAAGACTAACAAAGCTGGGTATAGCTGTGCACTGTATAATCAAAACACCAGAGATGCAAAGGCAGGAGGATTGCTGCAAGTTAGAGTCTAAGCTTCCAGTCTACCTAGTGGGTTCCAAGTCTGCCTGGGCTGCAGTGTTTTCCGTAAGGACCTGCTTCTAAAAGAAAATAAAAAGAAATACATAAAATGAGTGACTGAAACCACACGCCTCCTAGTGAGAGGCTGGCAGCCTCAGTTAGACTTCATGTTTGCCTCAGCAATTGAGGCCATTGTGCAAGATTAGTAGACAATGTAGATAGGAGGCTTTTCTTACTAAATTATTGTTCCTTCTCTCAGACTGCTTTTGCGTTTGTGTTTATGCTGTTTAGCCTTTGTGTGTGTGTGTGTGTGTGTGTGTGTGTGTGTGTGTGTGCACGCACATGTGCATGTGTATGCACGTGTATGTGTACAATATCATATTTTATTTAGGTATGTACATATTGATGTGTGCATGCATATCCTTAACTAGATCCAGTTTAACTTTTGGCCTAGTGGATTCTGGGAGGGAGCCCACTGACCAAAGCCAGGGTGGTTTTTGACCTTTATTGACCCTTCCTTTCTTCACCCTCATCCTACTACAACACTCTGTTTTACAATCCCTCAAAGATTTTTCTCCAAGATTGTCTGTGAGGTCTAACTCAGAAAGCAAAGGCTAACTTGATTAGGGACTTTTGCGTTCCACGTATCTCTCATCAGACAGCTTTTGTAACAATAGAACGAGTAGGTAGGCATTTCCTAGGGATAATCTTTGGTTTAGACCATAGGGAAAAACTTGCCTTCACTAACTAAGGCTTCTGTGGAATATGTGTGGCACACATGCTGTTTCATTACTAACGGGATTTTATTCATTTTAAAATTAATGCATGAAGTTGAGTGGACACATTAGTTTCTTACTGCCTTCTTCTGGTTTCACTGTTAAAATACAAGTTTTTATAATAAGGCATGCCATAGAAGGAGAAACTCCTAGTGTTAACATTTCACGAGATCCTAATGGTGAGTATCTTCAGACGAAATCTGTGAAAAAGCTGAATTCATTTAAAGTGGTTCAACTTAAACAGAATGGCCAGTCAGCTCAGCAACAAGTTCTTATGTGCTGATGTCACACACTAAACTTATCGATCGATTGGGTTACTGCACTTTATTGAGGGGTCTCGTCCCTTTCTTTCTAGCTGTGCCTCTGCCTACCTGGAAGCTCCAGCTGTCTCCTCTTGTCCTCTTCCTGGCCTCCATTTTGTCTGCTGTCTAGCACTTTTAACATTAATGTGTTTACAATTGATTTCGCCACTCTATTCTTCTTCATTTTTTGTCCATCAGGAGAGTGTCATACCAGAACCCCCAAATTCAAATTTAGTTCAAACTTGAGTTACTGTTAATAACAACAAAATTCTAAAGTAAATTGAGAGATACATGGGATAAATACATTATGATATAATGTAGGAAAGTGTGTGTCTGTGTGTGTGTGTGTGTGTGTGTGTGTGTGTGTGTGTGTGTACATGCAGGCCAGAGTTTGGCATCAAATATCATCCTGTATTGCTCCCAACCTTACTTTTTGAGATGGTAACTCAGTGAACTTGGAAATCATTGATTGAGCAAATCTAGGCAGGGAGTTACAAGGACCCTCCTCTCTCTGCTCCTAGCACAAGGATTATAGGCTCATATAACCACATCTAGCTTTTTACATGGATCCTGGAAACCTGAACTCAGTTCCTCATTCTTTGGTGGAGAGCACTTCACTGACGGAGCAGCTTTTCGGCTCCCACATAGTATTTATAATTAAAATCCATTATGTATACAGTGAATGCCTCGTCAATACTTCATAAATTAGAGAATGTGTCTTTTACATTCAAATAAAAACACTATTGGCTTACCCAATACTGTTACTTTCTATTATAAAATGTACAATTATCACTACCATCATCATCATCATCATCATCATCATCATCACTCTACACTCTTGATGTTTTTATGCCACAGAGTAGTGAAAAGATCCCTTTAGTCCCTGCTTCATAATAAAGAACTTTTAAAACTAATTGCAAATGATAAGTTAACTACTTATTAGACATAATAGAAATATGTGAATTACCCAGATTATTCTCATTGAGCATAAATGTTAAGTTGTATTTAAGAATAAGCATCAGACATGGACCAGAGCATTTATTTGCACATCTAGGCAGCAGTCAAAGACATGTATACAAATGTTTTCATGTCACATTATAAACTATTTCAAAGAAATTAGATAACTCTATCAACTGCATATTGTCTATCCAATTAATGTGATTTCCTCATTAGTACACTATGCAAAATAAAATGTTTCAGGATTTTCAATCGCATTAATTATCCGAGTAGAGGTGGGTGGGGCTGTGGCAGAGGAGGTAAATGGTAAAAATTTGGTCAGGCAAGACAGATGTCTTGTCTTGTCTAAGTATGCTCATAGAATCTCACATTCTGGCACCTGTTTTACTTTAGTTGAATACATTTAATATGTGTGTAGAGAATAAGAACACAAAATAAGTAATTTTAAACAATGAATATGTTTTACAATCTCTATCCTCCACTGTCTCCACTTCCAGCATTTCAGTGTGTAGGTTAATAGAATAAATAACAAGCTGTTATAGTAAATTATAGCTCATTGACAGTGGTAAGTAGGTTTGGAAATCAACTCCTAAGTTTTAAATTCTCCCTCCTGTAATCAGCTGGTGACTGGACAGGAACAGTCTAACCTACAGGCAGTGTCCCCCTTGAGTGGCTGCTGCAGCCTCTCTCCATCATTCGCTTTGAAGATCTTCACAGTGGCTCTCTCTTTCCCTGAACCCCTGGAAGGATGCCTCAGATCATCTGGCATCTCATTTCTATATTGAGATGGTCTGAGCCTGCCCTACACTGTCCTAACATTGATTGCCTTTGTCCATCGTTTAAGGGTTGAGGCAAAAATCTTTCCTATTTAATGAATATTCTTCTGTAAAGGTAGTGAGGGCACAGGACTTTACTGGGCTAACGTTACTGTGTCATGATGAAAAGTGAATGGAACAAGAGTTTGTTTCTTTTTAGCTATTTTATCCCACACCTGCTTTCATCTTTGTCCTAATGCACAGGACCAAAGGGATTTCTATGGAGTCTCTTACTACCTGTTTCTGTACTCCATAGTAACCTTTGAAAATGTAAATACAATTTTTGTGTGTATTTGTCCTATCTGTTTTGATACATAAAGGGCTAACAAAGCTGCTCGATTTTATTTTATGGAACATCTATAATGATGAAAGGTGCAGTATACAAGCAGAAAGCAGACAGTACTGTGCAATCGTCGGATAAAGCAAAGAGGAAGCTCATTAGTCCAAAAGGCTCCAGAAATTTTTGCACCCATTTTCCTTGCTGTAAATACAGACTTCTCTTCAGTTTGCACGCAGTTTTAGAGAACATGTAAGGGAGTTGACAGGCAAAAAGTAGCCGTACTCATTGTCAATGTGTTGTTTTAATAACGTCTTCACTAATTTGACAACTAAAACATTTGGGGAGAGTTTTATTTGGGCCACAGAAAACTGTTCACTGATGTAGCTTTGAGCAGTTTACATGACAGTTAAATGATAGATGTCCTAAAGCAGAGATGAGAAATGTCTGTAATTTAAAGTATAATTTTAAACAAGTAGCATGGGTCAGTTCTATGAGATAATAATGATTATTTAATTCAATTTCAATGTTGGCAACTTTGTTTTGTTTTCTGGTAGCTTTGACAAGGTAAGGAGGCGATAGAAAATGTGCCACAGTTTGGGGAGGAGACAGGTAATAATATCAATGTCACCTTTGATCTAAAATGCTGTCAGTTTCTGATAGCTTGGCTATTGCCCCTAAAGCATATGTGGCATATAATCTTTTCCTTTCTATTAGTCATGGATGAAATGACTAGTGTAGACTTTCTCACTGTTTGAGTCCAATTAAGTGTTCTTTAAAGTGCTCATCCCTAGCATTATATGGTGGCCGGGCTTAATGAGTACTCAGAAGTACTCTCATTATACACCAGGCTTCTGAAATGAGACCCTGTCTCAATCAATTGCTTTGCCTTCTTCAAAGCAATTAACTTAAGTAGAAAAGAGGTTTCATTGGACTTCTGGGCTTTGGTGAAATTAATTAATAACACTTCAACCAGTGGGCGACAAGGGGTAGATGGCCGGTTTTTATTACTTTGTATGAAAGACAGATTATCACAAGAGCGGCATGCAGACGGCGACCATGTTAACCCATGCCGAAGAGGTGACATTTCAATCCATGAATTAGGAGAGAGTTTTCTATAATTTTCATGGCCCAGGAGACAAAGTTTCAATTCACAGATGAGTTGAGCTGGCTACTGGATATCAAAGGCTGCTTCGCTAAGTTAAAAAATGGACATATGTATAGAGAAGTCAACACTCAGACCAAGAGTAACCTGACCAGGCAAAGAACATCGCTTAGTATTTTTCATGCTTATTCTTACACATAGAAAGGTAAATGTCCTGATACTTGGCATGGCACCACACACTTGGCAAGTATATAATCCCTGTACTCAAGAGGCTGAGGAATGAAGATTAGGGGCCCATGGCCAGCTTGAGCTGCATAGAGATTTTTTTTTTACTTCTATTATTTTTTTGAGATTGTATATAATTGTATCATTTCCCTCATTCCTTTCCTCCCCTATATCCCTTCATGTACCTCTCCTCTCTGTCTTTCAAATTCAGAGTTTTTAGTGACTACTCTTACATGTACACATGTATATATACATGCATATGTATCCTTAAATACAGCCCATTTGGTCTGTGTGTCACTTGTACGCATGTGTTCAGAGATGGTTATTTGGTCCTGGATAACCAGTTGGTGTGCTCTTCTTCCTTGGAGAAAGACTATCCCACTCTCAACGTTATTTAGTGGCCTTGCTTGCTGACTTTGCCACCTTCCCTGCTTTTAGCATGTCTGTTGTCAGCGTTCAGCCGTGTACATAGGCAGTCATGTTGGTGAAACTCCATGGGTATAACGTCTGATGTTACTAGGAGGCACACTCTTACATCCAACTCTCTGCCCCTTCTCCCGCAGTATTCCCTGGGCCTTAGGTGCAGTAGTTTTGTGGTAGTTATATACTTTGGGTCTGGGTTCCATAAATGTACATTTTGATTGGCTCTGGTTTCCTATAATGCTCTCTGTTGCAAAGAAAATTTTCCTTCATGAGGGGAGGAGACTATATACACGTTTTTAGGGGTATTAGGACAAGTACTGAGAATCTAGTTAGGAATTACATTGGTTTAGGAAAGTAATAATTGTAAGTTCTCTTCCATGACTTTACTACCCCTTGGTAGTTGGCTAGGTTTCCAGTATCAGGCATGATTTCTCACTTGTTGGACAGGTCTTACGTCCAATTAGAGGGCTGTTGGCTACCAGTAATATTGCATAAGGACTTTGATGTTAGCCTAGGGTACATAATGAAACATTGTTTCAGAAAGAAAAGGGGAAAAAAAAAGAAAAGAAACCCTGTAGCAATAATAATGTTCAAGTTTCCAGAGCTATAATATCCATAGTTTAAAAGTCTTGATAGCTTAATTTTAACAATATTTAATGCATATTTTTTCTGCATTTTCCTAGGGATTACTTTTAATGTTATAAATGGGATTTGTCTTTACCAATTTGAATGGAATGACAATAAGATCTGCACCCTATGCTAGTGACCCAGTGTGATCATTATGGTTGAAGCAGTTAGCTCTTTAAAAAATGCCATCACAGTTTTTGAACCTCATACACTAACACTTTGAAAAGATAACACCCCCCTCTTTGCCTCTTACATGTAGTATAAGTATTAAAAATGATCCTGTATTAATGTTTAAGGACTTATTTAATATATTTTAAAATCAGCATGTGTATATGTCTCTATTGGAGGGTATTGGCACAGGAGTCCAAGTGTCAAAGAGGTGAGCAGAGAGTCTCAGATCTCCTGGAGGTAGTTAAAAGAGTTTTTAAGCCTTTTCATGTTGGGACTTGGATTCAAACCTGGTTCTTCTGAAAAACAGCATGTCCTCTTAACCGTTGATCCATCTCTCTACTTAGCTTTAAAGTAAGTACTTTATACTTAGTTTTAAAGACAGGGACTGTCAAAATGTTTTTGGTTTTAAGCCAGGAGCTTGCCTCTAGACTTCCAGAGCTGTGACAGTAGAATCATAATCCCATGGTAACTTAGATTACATAGTATGACACTTTTAAATAGAGGATTTTATTCTGGGTAAATTCAATGGCAATCAACTTCTCTGGCCATTGATTTTTATCAGAGACCTGAGTACCATGTAATAATAACTCTGAGATTTATATATTGGAGCATTCAGTTTGATTAGAATGAAGGACACTTTTGCTAATGTGTTACAAACTTGCTTAGTTCTGTTACTATGCCAGCATTGGCACCAAGAATTCACTGATTTACTCCTTCTCAATCTCCCAGAGATAAAGAAAACATGATTCCTTTCCATGAAAATAATAAATGGCATACTGTTTTGCAAATTGAGGATATCAAATTATCAATTAACCTATGGCACTTTACCAGGTGGCTAAATGTACAGACATACCTTGATGGCACTTAACTATGAGTTATAGTAATGAATTGAATTGGACATAGAGTCTAACATAATTACACCTACAATTGGTCAAGTGTCTAATGGTTGGTTGACTAGACATCATCTCCAGTTCTGCATTTTCAGAATGACTGTGAGTGGCATGTCCCCTAGTGTAGATCTGGTGAGACCAGTTGTCCATATTTTCTCAAGAATGCATCTGAGACTTTCAGATTTAAATTGTTACTGAAGTGGGGAACCTAACTTGCTGGATGGACACTTAGTGCTCAAACCAGTCATCTGAGAAGCGATGTGAGTGGATTACCTTCATTGATTCTGAATGAGGCTTAACAAATCCTGTTTGTGGAGTGTGATCCAGTTTGCACTGGTGAGAACATGATTACCATGAAGGGGGACTTTTGGCCACTGATGGGTAAGATAAAGGAGTATCCTTCATTCAAGGGAGAAAGTATAGATACCTACAGTGATGCTATGCTAATGGCTATAGTGGGACTAATTTAGTCATCAAAGGATTGATTTGGTTTAAATGGAAACATGTGACTCCATATAACATGGAATCTGCTAATGTGTTTAAACAAGGCAGTCCGCACTCATGCTACACCCAGCCAAGCAAAAATCTCGAATCTGTTCTTGGAAATCGATAGATAATTTTTCTTAACACAGTGAAGCTTCTGCCTTTAGGAATTACTTATTTACCACTTATAAGTCTCTATGTCCCCTTCCTTCCCACATGTTTTTCCATGGGTTGGATCACAATTTAATAAGGCAACCTGACCGCACTGAAGAGAATAATTATGTGAGCACCTTCTCTTTCACATAGTCCTGAGCCAAATAAAAACAAAAAAGCAAGTTTCACAATTGCTAGGAAAACATTTATAAGCAACGTTTCATCATAATTAATTCTCTGTATGCTGTTACCCACACAAATACTGCAATATGGACACATTTAGGACATTTATAGGAAACTATTCATGCAAAATGAACATGTCCATTTTTTTCAATTATTGAAAACAATAATTGTGAGAAGGACTTGGAAGATATCACAAAACACTTGGTAGGAATGATCTGTTTAATAGTTCAAATTCCTAGCACAGATAAGATAAAAAAATGTATACTAAATAAATAGATTCTTTACATATTAAGTAAATACCTGCACAGCAAGGACCTACCATGTGTAAGCCATGACCAAGTCTGTATTCATAAGCAGAGTGACCAAATCCATGTAAATTTGTAAATAGCCTCATTTGTTATGTTTTACAGGGTAAAAATCAACTATACACATAATGCGTTATCACCGACAACAATCATGGGAAATTTTTGCTTGTAAAATAATCATGATTTTGTATAACGCTGTGAGGAAGTGTATTAAAGGGTCACAGCATTAGGAAGGTTGAGAATCACACGTAGCCATCCTGACCCCAGTGAATCAAATGCAGTCTAGAAGGGCGGGGTTTTTCTCTCTTTCTTTCCTGTTCCTTCTCTGTGTCTTCCTCTGCTTCTTCCCCTCCGACTTCCCTCTCCTTTCTTTTTAATCTTTTCAGTCTGCTATTGTGTGACTAATAATACCACATGAGCCATTATTCTGTATTATTACATGGCTGTGCATTTGGGTCACAACCATGGGCTTAAATGTATTTTCATATACAAATTACCATTTTAAAGGCACTATTGAGCACAAAAGTCCTTAGTGGTGTGCAGTATTTAGAATTTTACTTGTAGGTTGGAACAGAGAATACTTAAGCAAATTTTGTATCCTAAACCAGTCAAAAGTTGTTTTTGTTTTTAAATACCACCTATAGAAAGCATTTTCTTGGGGGTATTCTATTTGGCATATGTTTGCACCTGATAAGGAAATCTCACCAGTTTTGGATGCAGGGTTCTAAGTCTAAACTCACCAAATCATTAGCTTACAGCAGTGTCTGAATAAATAGGGGCCTCGCTAGAAGCTCCCACATGGCCACTGTTGCCACAGAGATCTCAAGGGAATAGGCACACAGGTTTTTATCTAGCTGACCCAGTCACTTGATTCTGTAGCTATTGTCATGTATAGGGTAGCAGGTGTGGTTGGTGTTCCTAGATAGGCTGGTTTCATTTGGATATGGCAGTCTTACCTACCCCAATTTTGCTTTCTGAGGTTCCAGTTACCCATGGCCAAGTACAGGCAGAAAATATACAATCTATTTTCAAAAGACAAGTTGAGACAACAGAGAAGAGTCCTCTTGCTGTTAATCTGTCTAGTTTACAAATTACATTTTATTATTCACACGTGTAAAGAATATAGTATAGTTAAAAGATGGCATTCTGTATGGTTTCTGATACTCCCTGGTGGTGGTGGGCACCTAGCAATGGATCATCTGCAGACTGGGGAGGGCTACTGTTCAAAATGTTAGAATAATACTCAGATTGAAATTTCAGAAATGAAAACAGTTGTAAATTGTGTAATTTGTAGCAAATTTATTTGGGAAAACTTACTGTTTTCTTTTAAGCCGCCCTCCTTTATCATAATTTAGTTTAAAGACTATATGCCTTATCTAAACTGATTTATGGAGTACCTGTTATTCTTACAACTGTCTAAGGAAACTCAAAGATAAACTTTGGAGCGACAACAAAAAAAGCCTAATAGCAATGTCATCTTTTCTTACAGTATAATTAATATCTAACCTTTTGTCTTTAGGATAATAAATAATATTACAGCCATTTAGAGCCAGTGATTTTAATTTATATCTTTTGGCTTATGGCTTTAGAAATTGTCTGTGTATAACAAAGAATTTTACTTAAAGTTAATAAAATTAACTTTAAAATATCAGATCAGTACCATGACAAAATGTGTTGTTAAGTACAGACAAACTTTAGAAGCTTGCCAATCCTGCGTTTATGACCAGGCACCATCTATTTCCTTGTTTATTTATTTTTTCTATCAGTGTGTTAAATCCATTGACAACATATCTGAGCTGGTGTTGATCTCAGTTGCCATAAACACAGAAACACGGGCTACAGAACTGTCAGGATGCTCAGCACTGCAGAACAGCAGAGTTGAAGCAAGCAGTTGTACAAAGATGCAGTGTCAGTCTCTGGAAATTGTCTCTAAATGCAAATTGGCCTCCACTCTGGAGCCTCTCAGTAAGAAAAGATGGAAAAAGAAGTCCTAAACAGGCTGAATTCATTAGTAGGAATGTCAGCTTTCACGAAGGCAAAAATAGGTTCCCACTTTTATTCACAATAGATATTCAGACTCGACATTCTGCCATCCTGTGCTTGATTGGAGCCTGTAATTCTCTGAAGGCCTGCCTCATTCTACTTCATCTTAATGTCTCTCCCTTTTCCAGGACAGTCCAGTCCTCCATCCCTGCCCACTTCTTAAGTTTGGAGGGAGAGACTTCCTCTTAAGCGAGCCATCTTTCTTGATGGCTTTTTGCTTGTTTGTCTGTTTGTTTATTTTCCTTTTAAATGAATGGAATGCTATAAAAGTTTACTTACATTTTAATATTGCTATAATATCCTAATTCATCATGCATTATTAACAGGGCACTTCATCTAAATTTCTCTTATACAAAACGTTGAGTTTTTGTTCTTCGCTTTTTGAACTCCTCACATGGAATGGGCATGGACACACATGCGCACACACACACACACACACACACACACACACAAACAAACACATGTGTGCACATGCACCCACACAAAGAAACCACGAGGTACATACCATTCTCAAATATCGTCATGTTTATTCGCAGCCTTCCTAAGATGTTACTGGTGTCTCGAATGTTTGCTATAAAGGGCATATGTGCCCAGAGGTAGAAGACTTCACTTCAGCCACTTTGCTGGCTTTCTTTTTCAAAAAGTATCTCAATTTTAAACAGTGATTTTATCAAAGGTTGAGGTTTCACCCATACTGAGAAGCTATTTCTATATCGATACATTTTACATTTAATGCAATCCAGTGTATATTCATTTCACTCCTTTCTTTAGATAGTCTTCTATTACTGAAAAAAATCAGTAGTGTTCTTCAAGGAAGCAGACCTATAATTCCATTTCTAAAAATGGGGACACTTGACCTTTTCAGAAAAAATATCTCTCTCTCTCTCTCTCTCTCT
>NW_022196905.1:172907112-172938042 GCF_008632895.1 Mastomys coucha | reverse complement strand
CTCTCCCTCTCCCTCTCCCTCTCCCTCTCTCTTTCTCTGTCTTTCTCTTTCTCCCTCTCTCTCTCTCCTATCTATCATCTACCTTATCTATATCAAGGTGAAACTAGATGGTAATATCCTTTAAAACTAAAGATAATTTTTGAATTGAAAAAAAATAAACATATGTATGCAGTTGTAAGAAACAATTTGGAATAATCCCCTGCACCCCGTTTTTCCCCCATGGTGACATCCTCCCCACTGCAGAAGCATCACAAAGCATGAGTGATATTGACGTTGATCCAGTCATGATACAAGATAATTCCCTCATCACAATTTAATAATAAAAGAGCCAGTAGAGGGATTTTGCAGGTTATTCTACCTGTCTATTCTTCATCTAGAAAAATAGCTAAACTGCTGCTTATAGGAAACATTTTTTGGATGGACTCAGTAAGACTCGGTACTTCTCAACCTACCTTTCTAACTGGCTTACTCACTCTGTAGGAGTCCAAGTTTCATTGTGCGTTAAATCTATTCTTTCTTTTTATAGAGGGAGATTCGATCTAAGTAATGTATTCTCTATTAGAATAGAATCCAGGACTAGCCTCTTGTTTTATGGAGACTTACCAGAGTCTTGGGTTATAAGTGTGTGTTAATCCCAGGCAGCACTCTCCTCTTACACTGCTACCTCCACCCTCCCTATCACCATGGCTTCCACCCACTCCATCACCATTGTCTCCACCCCATCCCTATTATCTCCATCCTCCACATCACTATTATCTCCACTCTCCCCATCACCACAGGCAAATTCTGATTGTTACTTCTTGTGCTCTTCAGACTCCCTCTCCATTAAAGATTAGGCAAACAAGAATATTAACAAGGGACATACAGGTTGACCGCTTGTGTCTCTTAGGATCATTTTAAAAATCATCATTTTCAAAAACATACAATGGACACATGTGAGAAAAATGCATGCCTTAAATGTATTGCTTTGCCTACAGGACTTATAAATCATGTCAAAACAAAATTAGTTAAATGCAGATTAATCCAGAATTTAAAAAAAATAAAACTAAAAAACAAAACAAGCAAACAAGCAAAAACCCTCACCAACACCACTACATGCCTACAACAGATATGGATATTCTTTTTTTTTTTTTTCAGTTGATGATAGCTAAGAATGGAGAAAAGTACATAGAGCTCAGGAACTGTGTTCAGAGTGGGCATTGGGAAGGCCTCCTCCACAAGTGGTGGCAAAAATGGAGACAAAGAAATTTAGACTGGAGAGATGGCTCAGAGGTTAAGAGCACTGACTATTCTTCGAGAGGTCCTGAGTTCAATTCCCAGCAACCTCATGGTGGCTCACAACCATCTATAACGGGATCTGATACACTCTTCTGGTGTGTGTCTGAAGACAGCTACAATGTGCTCATATAAATAAAAATAAACAAATCTTTAAAAAAAAAAGAAGAATGGAAGAAAGAAATTTAGACTCTATGGAGCAAGGGGCTGGAAAACTGAGCTCCTGCTGCTGCATTAGTCCCGAAGCCTGTGAGTCCGACCTTAGCCTTCTTTTCACCCAAATTCCAGTATTTTGTAGGTTTTTAATAGGTAGCTTCCTCTGTAATTTTGACTGCCGAGGAAGACCCGATTGTTTTAGCCATTACAGCCACAGTGGTAGCTGCTACTTTCTGTGGTCCAGTGTTGGTTGCTATGCCTCAGTAGCCTGTTGCAGGTTCATGTTACCCTAATATGACTCCTTTCCCTGTCCCTTATGGAACCAAAACCCCATTTTAAAAAAGCGTCCCGGATTCCAGATTCCTTACCTAACTCCTATCAGAAGATTGAAACAAAACAGCGAGTTGCTTGGCGCTGAAAACTAAACACGGAGGTGAGGAAAGAAAAAGGAAATGCGAGGCTTCTGCATCCTGTTAGGAATCATGCATGAAAGAAAAGATTGAAGAGAGCCAAGAGTAACAACATTTTGTACAGAATGACAGCTAAATGAGATTTTTTCTGACCTCCACTAGAATGAGCTAAGTCCAGGAAGAGAGGAGGGGTAGGAATGATGGAGGAGATGGACTTTGTGTCAGGTCAAGCCACAGCTCCTAGTGAATAACAGAGAGACGCCGCCATGGACCGGAAGTTTAGCCAGTTAGACAAAAAGAAGCTGACTCGAATTAGTCCATTATCTGGAGCTAGACCAGAAGTATTGTCAGTTAGACAGAAGAAGCTGACCTGAATTAATTCATTATCTAGAGCTGGACTGGAAATATATCCAGTTAGGTGGGAGGAGCTGATGTGAATTAATCCAGTATCTGGAGCTTGATGGGAGAGCCTATGAAGTGTGCCAGTTGATGAAACATTCTTCATATGTTAGCTCCTCAATGATGCCAGATTCGGGAGTCTTTGGGGTTATTGTTATCTTCTTCTTAAAATCTTGACCATCATGAAAATTGCCTATATTCAACCGTATTCGGCATATCCTTCTACATGAATAGGATAGGAAACGTTTCTGAAATCATCAGCCAACAAAAAGGTAACAGGACAAGGCTGAAAGCAAAGAAATTAGCCAAATCCAAAGTATATTATTATGATTGGTACTGTGCCTCTGTGGTAGACACTCTTGTGAAAAACTATGTTTAAACCTATCACCAAAATTAATAGGTGTACATCATATATAGTTAATATATGTGCATAACCACTGACAACACCATAACAAAGAAAGAAGCAAGGTTGTTGTGGTGTCATCTGTGAGACTTTTAGGTGGGCAAATTGAGAATGAAATGGATAGATGATAGATTGATGATGGATAGATGGATGAATGGGTGCCTGTTAAAGGGGTTATGTGCATTGTTTAGAAAAAGTAGTCCATCAAAGAGCTTTCATCTGAAGTCACTTGAAGTTGCTCCAGGAGGGAAAAATAAATAAATAAAACAGTGGAAGAACCGGAAGCTGTGTATAGGATTAGCAGGACCAAGCAGGAGCCTGGATACATTTCTAAGAGGAAGCACTATAAAGGGGATTGTCAAACTAGATGGATGATCCATTACCAGTGGGAACCAAGACTCTCTAAGCCATTAGTGGAGGCTGTAATCTTCTCTGGCCTGGGGAGACAATAAGATCCACCCAGGAACAGTTGTTGCTTCTTAGAAAGATGGAAACATAGCAAGACCTTCAACCACAGTTTTGCTTGTGAAATGTTGGGGGGGAATGGTTAAATTGAAGGGACACACAACTGCAGTCCCTCCGGAGCACAGGGTTACTGACAGGGACATACAAGGCATCTGTGACATGTAAGGCATGTGTGTAAGCTGTGTTGGACAGTTACTGCATGAAAAACATGAAAATTTTAACATCAGTTATCCCACTTGTGTATGAGAGGGTGGGTTGGGTCATTGGTATTTTTGTCTCCAGCCACTGCAGACAAAGGTTAAGAGCACAGGCTATTTCTGAGCTCCTTGGGTCAAAGCAGCACCTAGACCCCAGTGGGAAACTGAAATGGACTGGACGTAAAGCAGGTTGGCAGAGTCCACTCAGCAAGGTCCTGCCTGCATGGACACCAACCCATGGGTTAGTTTCTGCTCCAAACTATGATGCATGTGGGTATGTGTGCATAGCACAAGCTGCCGCACAGAGCTAGCCAGGGTTGGGGACCAACAACGTAACTGTAAGGGAAGTAAAGTGGGTTTCTTAAACTTTTCACCTGGTTCTCACAAACAAAATAGCCGTTAGCTTTGGACCTGCAGAAGAAGAAGACGGAGACAGCAGACAGGCCTACTGCTACTGGGGTTTTTAGTACATGTAAAGAAGAAAACGTGACTGATGTACACAGAACATCGGAAGCTCTTAGGCCTGTGATGATTCTCCATTGTTTATCATGAATAGCACATCCTTTGTGTCTTCCCCACCTGTTCCCCTAGCCCACCTACAACAAAGACCCATTACTGGTGTCTGTTGGCTGTATACACATCGTGGGAGGGATGGAACAGCATATATCCTTCATCCCCAGCTACAAGGATTTGTCAAACTTTTCATTACGGTGGGTTAGCTTTTAATTTGCCTCATTTCTTATTGGACTATAAATGAAGATGAAGGGTCTGCTGTCTCGTCATCACCACCATTTGTCACTGTCACTTGGCTGCCTTCTGCCAAGCCCTGGGTGCAGTATGTGCCCCGTTAATAAGTGAAGGATGCGGATTCAAAAGGATTTCTGTTCTCTGATAATCTCACAATCTTTCCCACACCAGCTAGACGCAGTATAATATTGACAGCTTTTTAACCTTGGCTTAAGGAAACCTTGCCCCTCTCGGTTGGTTGTTAAACACTAAAGAGAATGTAGGTAATTCTTTGTGCTGTTAGATAAGTTTAAATTCTCGTTCCTATTTTTATTGTTCTCTTGGAAGCTCAACTTGCTGCTGGTTCATCTATTAGGCATTTGAAATGCTGAATTACTTTGCATTGCATTTGTTCTTGTATCGGCTAGGCCCTAACCGGCCTCCTAGGGTCGTCACACCATAATCTCAAACACAACATGTGCCTTGTGGCCCAGATGTTTTCCAAGAGGGAAAGCTGCAGCCAAGAAAAGCAAGATAGTATCCTGAATACCCAAAGGAACAGATAGGACTAAAAGGCAGCCTTGCAGCCAGCAGTGGAGCTGTCCAAGAAAAAGGGAACCCATTGTTTGTGTAGGTAGGATTGCTGTGATCAAATAGTAGAATTTGAAAAACTGTGGGTGATAAGATCTTTTGCTTCACAGATTCTGGTAATATCTGCTTTTGTGGTGTGGACTTGGGTATATGGCAGTTTCCAGATAAAGCTAGTTTGCGGCATCAGTTAGAGAAAGAGCAACAAAGGAGGCAGGAGTTCATGAGAGATGTTTCTTCACACTTGAGACACAATTAAAAATTGTCTTTTGGTCTGACTATCTGAAAATAATACTGAGACTGGACCTGGAACTAGAGCTGAGCTGAGGAAGTTTTTAAAGCTGTTGGTTGGTTTGTTTTAGGTTTGGGTCCTAACAGAAGTTACCTTTCATAGTTTTTCAGTGGGTAAAGATATCTGTAAGGGGTGGTGCTAGAGAGAGAAAGGAGAGGGATGAAGGGAAAGGCTAGGAGGGAGGGGAGAGACAGAGAGACAGAGAGACAAAGAGATTGGGATTCTTTTGTTTTTAATTGTTATATTGTCTTGTGCGTCTTATAGCAAGTACTCCCTTTGGCTTAACTACCTGTAGACAAATGGATAACTTTATAAAGATACATCTGTGTTTTAACTTTTATTTTACAACTAGATCACAGCATTTGCATAGCTTGTCATGGATAGGAACACATGGCAGTATGGTTGAGAGGTAACAGGAGATGTCGTGGTAATACCTGGTTGTCGGACTCTGTCCTGAGTACTGCTTCAGAAGCTGAATTCCTTCTGTTCTAATCTAGATAGAACAAATTGTCTTATAGTCTAACTCGGTCCAGATAAGAGGAAGCAGAGAGATGGGAGCTTGGTTCTGGGGTCTGTCCAGGACTTTGGATCTGTCATAAGAAAAGTGGTTGAGGTGCCGATTCTCTTTCTCAGCTAAATCAGGGTATACCCTTGACATGAAGAACTTGGAAGTGACTAGCGCTAGCTACTCATACCTGAACTAAATCCTTGTGTTTCTGAGTTTAAAATTTCAAATAAATTTTATATGGATGAGCGTATGCCTACATGAATGCATGCCATATGTGTGTGTAGTCATCTGTAGAGGCCAGAAGAGAATCTCCTGGAGCTGAAGTTCCAGATAGTTGTGAGCCACAGGATGTAGGTACTAGGAACAAACCCCTAGGACTCTGGAAAAGCAGCAGACGTCCTTAACCACTGGGGCTATCTCTCTAGCCCCTTGAATTTGAACTTGAAAATGCAGTTGCCTCCTTGTTTTTCTCCACTCTTGCCCCAAATGAAATCTTGTTTTGTCTGCAAAACAGTCATATTAAATTTTCTTTTGTAGAGGTAATTATGGGAACCAAGAATCCAAATCCTATTGGATATAGGTACTATGTCTCTGATAGCCAGTGAAACAGCTTTAACAACGTGCCAAATCACTTGGTACCATGTGACAACATAGCTCTTCTCTAGCCAGACTGGCTCAGTGTCCTTTTAAGGTCAGCATGAGCAAATCATGTGCACAGTGTTTGTGGGAAGCAAGGACTGCCTCTGCAGAAGACTCCTTCTGGCCTTTGCTCTCATGACAGAGTTGCTGCCTCTGCAGTCCGCTTAAGCTAAGAAAGTAGCTCTGCTCCATTTTCTATAGGTTCTGATGATTTGAGCTCATGATCATTCATTAAGGGCCAGGAGACAGGAGGACCCATGTTCTTACCTGTAGATCTGCTGGATGCATATTCTGTGGGCTGAATGGAAGACAAGAAGTGAATATAATAACATTTGTTCCTTTAGGAATATCACCAGAGACCACAAAAAGAATGAGTTATCAGAGCCTTGACACAAGAGGGAAAATGAAAAACTTGTGATGATTTTATTTTTGTTAATTATCCTAGGGATATAGAAGGCTATGCTTTAAAAAGTCACATGGACACGAAGTGAGGGAGAGTTTATTGTGCCTTAGTGTCATCCGCTGATTCTCATCTTCCTCTACCATATGTGAGCTGTAAGCTTCTGTAAAGTTCATTTTCAGGCGAGTGAAGAGGTAACATGCAAATCCTCTCGCTGACTCCACACCTTGTCTGAGGCCCCGATTCTATTGTTGATGAAATCTCAGAGGATGTTCCTAAGAGTTCTCCATCAGGCACCAGACACTGTTGAGGTACATACAACAGTATGTTGGAAATTATCCAAAGAGAGGTCTAATTGCAACCTCCAGATAGCCTTGAGAAGAGGGAGTGTGTGTGTGTGTGTGTGTGTGTGTGTGTGTGTGTGTGTGTGTGTGTGCTGGGCAATTCTTCTTTCATCAACTATAATTTTAGAAAAAAGGAAGCTTTAAAACCATAAAGTATTGCAAAAGTCACATAAAGGCAGTTACAGAGTGGGAACTGTGGGTGTGACTGATTATAACTTCCTCACTATCTCGGGAGCTGTGTTCAAGTTCCAAGGGTACTTCCGCTGCCCTGTTGCTAGCTTTTATATTAATGCTTGCCTTCTTTATGCATTGATAGTTAATAGAAATGTACCTGTCTTGTTTTCCATTAAGCCACAATATGGTATCAATTTACCACATCACTTGAATCCTTGAATCCTTGAAGGGTGCTTTATTGCATATCCATTATATGCATAAGAGTGTTGTCCTCCAGCAAAGAAGTCAACATATAAGGTCTGTTCCTATTCTTCCTCCTTCATTCCATAACTTAATTATCTGCCTTCCCAAACTCAATTCTAAAGTGCATACTCTTTTAAGTATATCCCCAATAAAATAATTTTTTCTTGTTTTCTTAGGGCTTGGTCAAGATTAAATATGTGCATAGCTACAGTATCAGAATTTAGCACCTTTGGTTGCTGGCAGCAGACAGGAAGATTTATACTGTAGTGCTTAATGCATCCCAGAGAACCAGTTTCCTAGAGCAGAGCCTCTGAGCAAAGGCCATTCATCCAGGGAAGGTCTTTGCCTGGCTTCACCTTGAGACACACAGTCTATGCAGACTGGCTTCCATGGATTGCAGATTGGAGTTGGCTCAGGAACACTTACCTAGTAAGCCAGAATCCTCACTTAAGAAGGAAAAGCACAATTCATCTGCGTCAGGGTCATGTGTACTCATAAGTGGGCCAGGGAGCACACATATTCATGTCTTGAGTTGGATTCATATCCCACTGATCATTTTAAATATTAGGATAATAATACATGGAGGGTGGGTCTACAAGGACGTGAATGACAGGTAGTAACACACCTGACGTCTCAGCATAGTGTGGGAGCATCTAGTAGATCCTCTGAAGGAAATTGGCTCAGTGTGTAGAACAAGTCTGCCCAGGAGTTGAGATAACAATGAGCTCTTTATAACGCCTCCTGCAGGATTCATGGACTTGGAATTCTTCTTCTAGGAGTCTTTGCACCCAACATGATCCTGTCTGTTCAGGTGGCTAGCAGGGATATCACTGTGAGTTTTAAACAAAATCAAGTCACCATAGTCCTGATGGACGGAAGCCATATGCTGTAATGACTGATTGTCTTGATTGATTGTAGACAACCCTCAAAAAAGCCACTTTTCTAGGAAAGATACTATTGCATGGGGTAGGGGATGCTCCTGTTTGTACACGCACATAACCTTAAACGAGATTAAAAAAACTCATTATGCAAATGTATGGTAGTTTTAATAATAGCTCTGAAGGCAGCCCAATTTGTCTTCTCTACAGGACACTTATTTTAGAGTGATACCTTCGGTTTTTTGTTTTTTTGTTTTGTTTTGTTTTGTTTTTTTAACATTCTTATTCCCAAATTGTCCAAGCAGCCTCTGGCACTGGTAGTAAAAGGCAGAGGCAGAATATGCATCCTTTCTGGGCTAGGTCTAAACCTGCAGCATTTTGGTTCCCTTAAAGAATAGAGGCTCGGGAAGTTTCATGGTTTCCTTCTATCTCACAGTAGTAAAATCAAAACGTGTAGACGCTGTAGAATTCAGAGAGCTGCTCCTGTCAGAGCAGCATCCTGTGCTCTCTTGCTCACGGGCTGTATCTGGTGAACAGGGAAAGACAGACTAGATGGAGCGGCATGAACGGTGTCTTTAAGGATCAGTAGCCTCCCTTTCCTACTAGACTCCCTTCTAAACAAGTGCTGCTGAAGATGCTGGTTCATCGGTCCTCGCCTTGCCTTTCTTCCTGTCTAGCCAGTTGAGCAGGATTTTGGCTTGAGTTCAGCTCTACTTTCTCACAAGCACCTTCAAGGCAGAGCAGACCATTCTCTGTTTTCTAGGCTGCTTCTCAGCTCTAGCATTTATCCTGTTAAAACTCAACATTTAAAAAAAAAAATGCTTGTCCTAAACTGTATCTAACACTTGTTAAGATCAATTATTATCATAATTTAAGGCCTAAATTGCAGATGTTCACTGTAATTCTTTGCCAACTTCTTAAGACTTTTTCTCTTTTTCCCCCATAAATGAGCATTCCAATTTAAATGTGTTTTCTCTTCCAGAGTTCTCTATGTGCGGCTCTTCTGGCATTTTAGATTGTGGTATTCCTAATATTTAGTCTCCTGAGGTGCTTCAAGTTTTAAAACACTCATATGATCATGTTTTCTTTCCTGGTCCATCATTGTGCTAGGCTGGTTCTTTATTTTCATTTCAGCATGACTAATAATAATAAAGTCTGAGTTGCTGTCTCATAGTGCATATTTTCATGGTATAAAGCAGCTAGGAAGACCCACACTGAGAAGATTTTGAGCCTAAATAAGATTAGGTCATGTCTAAGGAAAATCATCCTGCATATCCAGTAGATTGTGAGGGTGTAAGCATGTGTGTGAGAGACAATATATTTATCCACAGCTCGTGGTTCTAATGTTTCCTCAGACATCTCCTATTCACTGTCACAGGAAAATGGAAGCAGCGCTAGCTCATTTTAAAGATGGAAATTTCAAAACCAAGAATAGAAATCTTCCAGTTCGAGTCACCTGAAACTAAGACCTCATTCTCCCAGCATGCACTATCACCTAGAGCATCCACAGTCTTCATTTCCAGCCATCTTTGAATGGAATTTGGCCCAGTGCTTGACAATTAGATCTTTAGAAGCTTTCTCAATGTGAAAATACAAAATAAAAGGGCCAGTGAAATTTCATCATTCCAGTCACTCTACAAATACCAAATAGTGAACTCAAGAGCTCTTAAATGAGACTATAAAAAGGCATCTTTATCTTGGTTTCATTGAAAAGAAACACAGGGATAGAAAAAAATGACAAAATAATGGCACTTGATAGAGCCAGCAAATAGGGAGCTCACACAACAGTCAGGGGAGAGCTTTTTAGTGGTCAAATGGTTTTTGTAAGATTAAAAAGCAGGATCATAAAATGCACACTTCAAAATATTGACCCCCAGTGTGAAGTTGGTTACTCTATGGAGGGTAGTGATCTTTAATATAGACTTTCAGATGTTGAAAATGTCCCAAGGGCAGGTGGACTCCTCTTTTTATCCTAGGGACATTGAGTGGCTTCTGTCAAGAACTAGGAACTTAGAAATGAGGATATTTGCAGAAACAAGGTTGTTTGCAACCTCTATTATCAAATAAGGACATTCTCAAATGAACTCTACTAGACCGAGACCAGAGCCAAGGAATTTCCAGTGTTTTGATCCAACGTCTGGATGCTTAAAAAGAAAAAAAAAATCAGACTGACTAGTCAATATGAGTGACCACAAAATTAGGTGATTTTGACTCTGAAGAATGCATCAGCCTCCCCTGCAGGAAAGTTTGCCAGTTCTCCATTTTTATCCTTCCTCTCCTCTGTCCCATCCCAAGGGGGACATGGAGACAATTTTCTATTTTGCTTGAGTCACAGTTATAAAAAAGAAACTTGTCAGAATCAACATTCTTAGAGACAGGCAAGTTAAAAATCTGCTGGTAGCTCAGAGGTTTCCCCACCAAGCTATTAGATAATGTTATTACCCTGTGATGGTTTGTATATGCTTGGCCCAGGGAGTGGCACTGTTGGGAGGTGTGGTCTTGTGGGTCTGGTCTTTAATACCCTTTCCTAGCTGCCTGAGAGTCAGTCTTCCACTAGCAGCCCTCAGATGAAGATGTAGAACTCTCAGCTCCCCCTGTACCATGCCTGCCTGGAGGATGCTCCCGTGTTTCCACCTTGATGATGCTGGACTGAACCTCTGAACCTGTAAGCCAGCCCCAATTAAATGTTGTCCTTTATAAGACTTGCCTTGGTCATGGTGTCTGTTTACAGCAGTAAAACCCTAACTAAAACATACTCTCTTCACTTTCAAAGTTCTTTCATTACTTTGGAAGAAGAGATCAGTAGTAGAAATTGAAATAGCAATCTTTAATAGAAAATTGTGTCTATGCCTTTCTTGATTTCCCAGGCTCCTCTACATTAGAGATAAAATAAGAACTCTGGAAATTAATACTCCTTCTAAGTTACCATCATAATTTTAGCTACTTTTTCCCCTTCTGGTACTGGGATTTACTCAAACACTCTCATTATGCTAGGTCCATTATCACAGAGCCACACTCCCCAGACCCCTTTCAATTTTTATTTTTAAGTCAGGGTCTCACTAAGTTGCTTACGCAGGCCTTGAACTTGTTACCTTCCTGCCTTCCTGAGTAGCAAAGATTGCAGGTGTGTACCATCAGACCCAACTCCTTGCCTACAGTTGTCTTTATTTTTTTTTTCTACAAGCTTAATTAAAAATGGAAGTAAAGCCCCATGATTTCTCTTCCAGACTTTAAAATGCAACACAGTGTACCTTCAGGATTATTTTGTGTGTCCAGGTCATGTGCTGAATGTAGAATCATATAAGCTGTAGTACATGGAAGTTCCCTGCAGTTCAACTCCATCTGGAGAACATTGAACATGAACACAGGAAGAGCAGAGCCATCAGAGAAGTTCACTGAGAAATTGTGAGATGCTGTTGTGAGGACTGATCTACATTAACCCATCCTGCTGAAGACTCTTGAAGTCACCCAGACATGACAGTGTTGGAGCATGTCATGGGATCTGACTTGCCCGTTGTTGTCATCAGCTCTCAGTCCTTTAAGTAGATGCTTCTTGGAGATGTGTGGGGAGTTCTGAGAGACTCTAGTCTATTACAGTTTCTTCCTCTCCACAGTCTGCTGCTCACTTTTCGCTTGAGTCTACCAGAGGATTACTTTGTTCCAACTACTTCCTGCCTCATTCCAAAGCTTTGTCCTCTAAGTTTGCCAAAGCTTTCTTCTTTCTGTGTGATGGTATGGAAGCATCGTTTGTGTCAGCTGATAACAGCCCTCCAGATCAGATGCACCATGCAAAGATGAATTTGCCACAAATTCAGAGCAGCTAATCAGTTTTTGAAATGAAAGCGACCTATATACCATGTGTGTATGCATGTACTGGAGGTAGGTCGTGACAAGAAGGGAGCAGTCAAGGACACAGCAGTCACATAAAGGCACAGGTGCAAAAGCAGGTACAATTTCATAAATCAGTGTTGTATGACTCACTTGGTGTCTATAGTGTCAGAATTATGACTCAGGCTTATGAAGAATTATGGAACCAAATATCCAAATAATGGATGATAGCTTTGTACAAAGGCTCAGTCAGTTAGGCAGCCATATGTTGAAGAGGTAAGAGCCATTTCCAGTGCATAAACCTGTAAGAGAAGCCCAGAGAGGGAAATTGCTCTTTTATATAACAGCCAAGGAATATCTGAAAGAGAGAAGGAGTGTAGAACAAAGTTCTACCAAGTACACATTAGAGATCCCACTGTAAGTAATGTCATTGTGACAGACTTATGAGGACCAAGAGGATCTTCTAGCTATTAAGGGATTGCTTTGTGCTTCTGATGTGCCACATCTAGCAAGGGCATCATAAGACATACACTCAGTGCTAAAGTATTATGTAGCAGCTATAGCCATCTTTGATTACATGGAAGGGAAAGCATTTGAGATTACAGAAAGTAGAAACCACTATTAATAAGGGACACATAAAGGAGATCTGACAATGGTTAGGAATGAGGAATGGCAACACAGAGGCCTAAAGGGCTAGCCTAGGAAAAGAGCTGAAATTCTCTGTGCCTACTCCAGGCCACAAAGCCAGTCTGTGAGATTTATGATCTGTATAGCTTTTGGATCATGTTTGTCATAGACATGAGATGATAGTACCCCATAACGTTAACTGGGTTTTGATTTTTGCATACAACAGTAACATCTTAGGCCAGTAGTGACTTCTAGAAGCACAGAGTCCAGTCCCTACCTCCAGAGAGAAGTCCGTAAGAAAATACAACATACACCTTCTCCGCTCACAGATAAAGCAGAAACCTTCCCAGGAAGGAACTGTTCAGTTACCATGGAAGCTTCCAGTGACACAGAACCTAAAACTGATCCATAGTTATTCTGCTTTTTGGAGCAATGTGCATTCTCTGTATGTTGCCAGTGAGCTTTGTTGTGTTTCTACTTCATCTGATTTGCTTTTGTTCTGCCTTCAACCAGTTGAAATCATGCATGGGCAGTATTGCATGCATAAGACTGCCATACAGCTGTAACATGAATTAAGTAATCATTAAAAATAAAGCTTGTCAGCTTCCTCCTAGTCTGTAGCTGACAGTGATTGAGAGATTCAGTTTGCCTGCAGTGACACAAAAATTGAATCAGTAAATTAGTACAGTTCTTGGGCCCAGATGCTAATTAGTTAAACAGCTTGCCTGGCTTAGTGATGAATGCACTTGGAGGGAACAGAATCTGATTTCATAGAATAGTGACAGTTGTCTGGTTGTATAGACCATCTTTGAAGTTAGTCAAATGTGGACGTACTTTGATGTTGGGACTCGAAACCAAAGGTGAATCACAATGAAATGTGAAGAATTCTTACAGTTATTTCTCATTTCTCCTTTGTTGGCTTAACATTCCCAGGTAGATGGACTCAGTGCAGCTTCTAAGGCTTCCGCTGTCATTGTCACAAGCGTCCTTCCTCTGGAAATGATATTGCTTATGGTTTTTCTTTTATCTGTAGGGTTCCTATGTACATCATTACTCAGGAATATGGGAGGAGATGGGAGGACCTGATATCTATTCCCAGAGCCTATATAAATTTGGGAAGAGAGAACCAATACCACAAAGTTGTCTTCTGATGGCCATGTGTGTGCCATGAAACACACACACATACACACACATATACACACATACTATAATAAATGTAATGTGTGTATATTATATATATACATATATATATGCATAAATATGAGTGTGTGTGTGTGTGTTTAGTTATCAAAAGAACACAAAAAAGAATTAAAATATTTATATGCATGTACTTCCCTGTTCCAAGTAATTTTTAAACTTTTGACCGTGTTATTGAATTGCAATAATTAGCTCTTGAATATAACTTGGTACGTGCTTTAATATATTCACAAAATTATGCAAAACATGGCATCTTCCCAAATCGAGGACATTTATAGACCCCTCACACCCATTGGCAGTCACTTCCCATTCTCTTTCCCTTGTTTTATTCCTATTATTTTTGAAGCAGATATCTGATGAGGATTGTCTTCTGTGTTGTTAGCTCACACAAGGAAATGAATTTAAGGCAATGGAGTCTGCACACACACACACACACACGGCTATTTACAGTTTATCAGACTTTATTTCATTTTTAGTGAAGCAATGAACCACAGAATATTCTAATGTGGCATATTGATGGAAATGTGGCATATAACATGGAAATATTCTAATTCTAAGTTATGAAATAAATTTGGCAATTCTGTGAGTGGAATGAAGAAAAGGGGGCTGAAGGGAATGTTCTTACCTAACCCCCAGTTGACATACCAGAAAATCTTATCAAGGTGATATAAAGGGAAAAGCTCATAAAAAATTTGTAACTATTTTTCCAATAGTGAAAAAAAACCTATCAGATGAATTGTATATGCAAATATAAGTAGAACTCAATCTGTGTTACCTTTAGATGACCTGCCACTTCTTATTTTTTTCAAAAAGTACTTCTTTTTCATCACAAAGACAATAAATCATATTCCCATCATCTCTCTTAACATTATTTTTATGTTGGGTTAATTCTGCACATTAGCCAGGAGAATTGAGATAAACTTAATTGCCGTCAACAGAAGGACTTCCCAAGTTATTTGATAATGGAAATACTATAAGGTTTACACAAAAGATGTAAATATAAGACACAAACATAATAGATTGCAAATATGTAACCTATTATGCCAATTTAATTTTAGTTCATGTAAGTGAACAGGATGTACATTAAGGAAAGCCACAGCATCGCAACACAGCCTCAGCAGTCTCCTGTTCTATCCTCTGGACCTCAACAACTGTCAAATTTTAAATTATTTATGTGCTTTCTTAACTGATTTTATTCCATAACAGACCTGCGTTCCCTTGCCGTAGTAAGCTAATTGCCTTTCTTTCTCTGAAGCAAATGCAGATCCCACCCACCCATTTCTATAGCATGCAGCCTCTTGCTTACTTAGATAACTACTTCTTCCAATCTGCTCTATCCTGCATCCCTTGGAGGGACTCTTCACCTGAGGTCTGGGTACTTGCTAGTGTCATGGATGCACCCTGGCTTTCAAAGTAGCATCATGTAGAGTGGTCAACACTGGCCGAGCTCCGCAGGTGCCTTGTTTCATGACACCGTAGACATGTCCCTCTGATCTCTTTCCTTTTTTTTTTCCTTCTTTTTACAAACACTTGACGCCCCCCCCCCCCCTTTGCAGGCTTTAATGCCTTTGAAAACTTACAAACAAATCAGCAAAAATTTTCTAATTCCTGGACTTCTGAATACTGGGATCTGAGATATCAAGGTGGAAACAAGTCAGCAATCAGTAACAGAACCAAATAAAACTAAGTTCTTACTCCCTCAACAACTGGTTCTTAGAACCCGTTCTGCACATGAAAATGAGCACAACATCATGTCCGTCATCATTTGCAGTCTTTCTCGCATTCCCCATTCAAGAAATGGGAAAAGGACATGTGATAGAAACTTGTTGATATAGTGATGATTTTATCATCTGAACATCAGTTGTATATCTTTGAAGAAGAATTATCATTTGGATGAGGGGAAAAGGTTTTTTTCTCTGCCATATAACCACAACAAAACAAATCTTAGGATTGACATTGAAATGACTGTACTATACTGTTTTATTGTGTGTACACACTCTTTAATGTGTGTACATTTCTCTTCCCTTGAAACTGTTGCTTTCAGGACTTTGAGAGCTGACGAGTATGCTTAAGCATCACCTATTCTAAATACATGTTTCTTCAGTACAAGTTCTCAGGTTCTTTTGCTGCTTTGATGGGTTAAGTAATATAATTCACTTTCTTGTGTTCATTCTACTTGAGGAAAGATAAGACACTGTCTGTCAGAACCCTTATGTGTCCAGACAGGATTGACCTGGCTTAATATATGCACTTAGGGACGTAAGCTACCGAAAAGTCTTCCTGCCAATACTGGAAACTTGTTTCAAGTATTTGGAATAAAAGGGCCCATATCACTTAATTTAGTCTGTATCCTTTAGCAGAGGCTATTATAAGACCAACAGTGACCGAATAGCTACAGTTTTTTTTTTGTTTTTTTTTTTTTTGTTGTTGTTTTTTTTTTACAAAGGGGTGCTGCAGTGCATTCAATTTTTATAAAAGCCATGGCTTCTCCAGGAAATGCTGGTGACTTCCTGCAGCAGGAGGATCTTTACCATCACCATCCTTTCGTTCTTTGCCCTTTTGCTCAGATTGCAGTACATTGATTAATTTCAAATACTGTCAGCAAGAAATGCAATCTGCTGAGCAAGCGCCTATAAGCTAATGGTACTTTACAGAACAGGGCTGTGGTCTTTCAGTAACAAAGACGGATATGGAGGAAATGAGTTAATTTAACAAATTGCCAGTTGCCTGGCAGACATCTGAGCAGAGAAATGATATATGCAGGTATACTAAATACAACGTTTCTTTCTTTAGTCCCCCAGTGTAGCCCCCCCGCCCCAGGGCTGGTCTGACCTTTATCTTCTGTCTTTTAATTCCCTCTAGGGAGGCAGTAAAGAAGGGAAGGAGAACTTGGTGAATTTTCATAGTGATTTGTTGAGCTAAATTAAGTGAATTTACACTTGAATCATTAGAATGGTCACTTTTTTCCCCCAGAAGGTTGTTTATAATCTGGGTATTGTTGTACTTTGTGGCTGGACTCATCCAAGATAATAGAGTGTTCAGTGGCTTTGCAGAAGGCCAATAAACAGAGCAGAAAGTTAATCTCTGTGTGCCATAAAGTTAAAACAGAACAATCATGTATTCCATGATACGACAACAGGGATGTAACTAAGGGACCAATGTGTTCTGAAAGATCAAAGCAGTTCATAATTTGCAAAATAGTATCCCCGTCTTGCCCACACTTTTATACTTTTGTATAACAACTCATACGATTCCATGTCTTATTTTGCCGCCATTGTCAGTCAGTCAATAGAACATGTTCAACCATTTCTGCATTGGAAAACATCTCTACCACATAGTATTCTTCGAGTCTTAGCACGGGCAAGCTCATATGCATCATTTGCAGACAGATTTTATTAGCCCTCCTACATTTAGTCAGCCCCACCCCCATTCATTTGCTGATGGCTAATAAAAGATATACCGTGTCTCATCAATGAAATTAGTAATGTGTGGAGACAGAGATGTTTAAATGCCTGTCGTTTTCGATCTATGGTCACTGGGGTGTGCTTTATAGGGAGAGTGAAAACACTGGTTTGACTTAATAGTTGAATACGTTTAATAAAATCTGAACACCTAAAGAACTCCAAGTTAAAAATATATTTAGCAAAATATAGATTTCTACTAATAGCAATAAGCATGATGACCAGTAACTTCTGTTATGCTTAACAAAAAAAAAAAATGCTTAAATCAAATGAGATGGACAGAAGAAGAAAATCAATACAGAACATCAAATTCTTTTCCATTTTAGAGGAGGTCCTCTCTTTGGTTTTTACCCAGTCGTCGAAACCAGTTAATTAGCATTAGATTCTTGAAATTAATGTAATGCTCCGTGTTCTGTAACAATCATAACACCCCCTCCTTAAAAATGAAAATTGTTGACTTGCCTGAAGCTGCTAGGTTTGATATTGAGTTTAAATCTGAATTTAGAAGAAATCATGAATAGCCTTTCTTTATATTTTCAGTCTGTGACATTTTTTTTTTTGTTCTCGCATTATTGAGGCTTACCCATTTTGTCTTTGACATAGCTCTAGAATCATTTTGAATATTCACTAGAATATAATGTTCCTATAGTTTGTATTAGATGGACCCAGTTTCCACCTGTTACAGATATAAACCATGTTTGACTTGGATCTAGCCCCAAAATTACCTATCTCCCCGTATGGAACAGCAGTATGGCACTAATCAAGTACTTTTCATTTTGTAAAGCTTGAGGACCTTATCAAAAAGTTCTCTGCCCTCTAAATCAGCTACACCTGGCTGTGTCCTTCCTGTTCTCTCCTATATGAAAACTGGGGTGCCCAGTCAGGGTGCAGCACCTGAGTGAAGGAAGTGGAAGGGGCAGGTGATATTCAGAGCTCCAGTGCAGGATGAAGAACTGCCTCTGTTCCTTGTCTGTGGTCCTCTCCTGCAGCTCCGCTGAATAGCCCTCCCATCCTAGGATGCTATTTTGCACTATGCTCATCTTGATATGGGGACAGGGAGACGCCAGGTGCTTTCAACTCTGCACTGAAGAAATGCTCATAGGAAAAAAGTATTGTTAACAAGGTGGCCCTAAGAAACTGTACCGAAACTTTTCCTAGAGTCCTTCAAACACAAAGATAGCCCTTCTGTTGATAGGATTATTGACTCCTAGGTTATTATTGCAATTTCATCTGGACCCCACCACTTCCCCAGACTCTGGAAAGACAGAGAAAGGGCAACAATATGTGGAGAAGGGGGTGGTTTTGTTCACTTGAAGTGACTTTTTAATTTGAAAGCTTCCTCTACCTTGCACCGTTCAATCACAACAGAAATAGACTAGAACTCTCTGTGGTACAACAGCAAGGTAATAGAGCTTTCTAATCTTTCTGCCAATTTGATAAAGCCAGTTTCTGAACTGATGAAAAATATAGCCCTGTGGTTGTTTTCAAGATGCTTTGTGTGTGTGTGTGTGTGTGTGTGTGTGTGTGTGTGTATGTGTGTGTGTGTATATATGTGTGTGTATATGTGTGTGTATGTGTATATGCGTGTTTGTGTATGTATGTGTGTATGTGTGGTGTGTGTGTGTGTGTGTGTGTGTGTTTGAGAGGGGGGGTGTTAACCTGTCTTTAGCAAAGGATAAAATGGCTAATATAAGCATGTCCCAGATACTGCATAGGATGTAGTCACACACCAAAAGACACCATCATTTTATGAAATCCTCATAACATTCAAACCTTTGTCCCTCCTACTCCACTACCCCACTACCCCACTACTAGCTCCGATCAATTAGAAACAAGGATTTGGTATTTATAAAATTTATATAGGCATCCAAACCTTGGCAGTCTGCTCTTAAGGAAGCAATCTGTTTGCAAGGAAGTTACCTTGTAAATTGTGTGTGTGTGTGTGTGTGTGTGTGTGTGTGTGTGTGTGTTTCTCTGTGATTTGGTGGTGACTTAATTCATGACTCCATGGATGCTAGGCATCAAGTTTGCCATTAGAAGCAAGGGTTTAATTAAATCCAAGGCGAGAGAAAAAAGAAAGAGGTAGTTTGTAGAACCTGGGTACAATTAATGAATTTAAATTAATAAATCAAATAATAAATATTAATTAATTAATCAAATAATATTGGACAGAATGGAAATGATGGACATCTATGGATCTAATGATGTAATTCTGGCTTCTGGAATGCTTTCAAACATGATCTATCAATCAGATAGGCTGGACTGATAAAAGTTATTCAGACCAAGGTTTACATACCTATACATTTTCACAGCTAATCTCTGTCTCCAGTGGGTCTGAGCCGATAGGATGTTTATTTAACCAATGCTTGTGACTGTTTTGTAGATTTCTCTCTAGAATGGAAACCTCAAGGATGATTTTTTTCAAATTCCAATTTTAAATATAAGCAATGCATGTCCTGTTTGAAGAAAGGAAGCCTCAGACCTGCTGTATAGATAACAGGTCAGGAATTAACCTTTGTATTTGAATGAAAAGTTCCAGTGTTCAAGCAGTAATTGTAGTACTCAAAGATAACACATATTTTTTTTCTTAAATACATTTTTTTCTTTGTGCTTTACACTTCACCTTTTAGGAATAGTCAGGTAATATCAGAGCAAAAATATGAAGATTAGCTTCATCATGTGCTTCTGAAAATTTAGTAATCAAAATAATATTAAGACTGTTACTCAAGAACGAAATCTCAAAGAACCCGAAGAGTTCTTTCTGGTGCTGTCTCTCTGTTGAAATCGAAATGCAATCAGATTCATTTTACTCCTATCACTTTTAATGACCAAGTGGGTCAAAGTAACGCCAGTAAGATCAGTATGTGGTGGCCTGCTATTTAAAAGCAGCTGAGGTTATAAAAGGAACCCTTCATTATTCCCTAACTTTCAACCTCTGGCTTTATCATTATTGAATTTAGAAAAGTCATTTTTCAATAGCTGGAGCATTTTTCATAGAGTTTCACATTCCCAAGTAAAAATGCTGGTCAATTTTTTCTTAATGACTTCCCATAGCTGAAGTCTTAGAAAGTTAAGTCTTTCTACATACCCTTCTTGATGCAACACATATTACTTTTCTGAAGTTCTTAACAAGTTGTACCTAGGAAGAAAGCAAACCAAGTGGGCCCTTTTTGTGTAGACTCCTTTTCTCAAGTACCATGGAGAAACTATCCTATTGCTTGCTGTATAGTGACCACAGTATCACAAATAAAATGAGAAGACGTAGATGTTTTCATATTTGCCAATCCAGAGACTTTGTAAGATAACTGAGAAAGAAGATATAAAACATTCAAGTATATCTATGTCTACATATCTGATCTATTTGTAAATACACTGGCTTAGTATCATAGCAAACATTATCTCAACTCCATGATCTATAATTTCTGGAGTGAAAAAATTATGCAGAAGAGAAGGAAAACAGTATCAAATGAACTGCTCCAGAGAGCTGCTCAGGCACTGGCTCCTCACTTGTAGTCAACGCCCTAGATGCTTCTTTATTAGAATGGATCTCTGTGTTAGTCAAATAATTGAGTTTCTAATAGAAAATGATACTATAAAAAGATTTATCTACAACTGTGTGTTTGAAGCTATATGTTTTACCAACAGTTAACAAATCTTATCTAATTGGATGATGGTATTTATATTTTGGTTTTGTTAGAAGGAATGAATATTTTTTGTTTAAATAAATTATTGCTGTATCTTCCTTATAGAAAATTAGACTTTTCTATTAAATGCTAGCCCAAACTTAAAATAAGAATACTTAAACCTGTATATGCTTATTATGCATATATATATGTATATGTATATGTATATGTATATGTATATACATATATATATACATATATATATATATATATATATACACACTATCTCTCTCTCTTTCTCTCTCTTTCCTCCTCTTCTATCTCACAGTGTCAGAGGTCATAGACATAAAATATGTAGGTGTTTTTCAGGCTAGAAGGGCATCATTTAAGAAATTATTCTTTCATGGGCATAGGCAATCTGTGAAACCCACAGATATAGTGCACCTGATATATTAAGTTTTTAGGGGGTAAATCACTCTTCTTATCTTTAGTACCAAGACTGAACGAAGTTCTCATTTTATAACTTACATTGTCATTGTCACAGTCTGCAATAATCCTGATGAAGTCCTTAGCGTTCCTACTTGCTTCTTCTATGGTTACTAAACCATCTTGAGAAATACAGAACAGCTAGCTATCCGTTAGTTGCCTTTAGAAAAAATAGTGGTAGCTCTTTTTGGTATAAACAACCACTTTATTTAGATATACAAATGAAGATCTAGCTTCCACCAAATCTGGAAAACGTTTGCTTCTGAAATCAATAACTCCCACTGAAAAAAGAAAAATCCTCAGATACCTAAATAGCTTCTTGGAAGACTCACAGACTGTCATCAGAGATGTGGGGTTGAGTTTTGGCTCTGCTTTGTTTCCATCTGTACGAAGTTGGCAAACTCTTTCACGTCTCTGAAACACTGTTTTCTTCCTGATAAGTGGGGGAAATAATACAGAGCTTTGGGTTATTGTGAGAACTCCATGAGCTCATGCTGAAATCACTCGATAAATGGGATTTCCTTTCTTCTGACTATTCAGAGGTGACGGGAGAGCTAGGTGAAGCTTCACCATGGTGCCAGGCTAGGATGTTTGGAACCATGAGTGCATGGCAGAGCCTGACACCAGAAAGCTTACATAGGAACATTTATAATGCAGTTCAACGACCCTAACTGTAATATGACCCAGGGCAACACTTGACACATTTTCTATAAAGTAATTTAAGTTACTGCTTTTTGTTTTTATTATGGAGAGAAAATATAAGACTGATTGTTGATCAGGATGAAGCTTCCATTTTTGCCTTCAAAGCTTCTCTCAAGGACATTAAACACTCTTCCTAATTACTTTTTATTGATTTTTTTGACATTTCTGCTCAAAATTGACTGCTTATTTTTAGGAAACAAAAGGTATGCTAAGCTGCAACTGTTAATGGTGCATTTGGAAGTATGGACTTCAGTATTTTAGTCTTGTTTCTTACAGGCATTTGCAGCCTGAAAGAAATCGTGTATCGCTCTTGCTGTGTGCCTCCAGCATCTCTTACTATATAAATAACATTTCCTTCCCAGCCTTAACTGTGAATAATTTTATGACTTACCCTCCTAGTCAACATTCAGAAAAGACAATGTTTATCATACTTAGTCAAGTAAAAAATAGCTTTTACTCAATCTCTACTGGGTAGAGATTAGAAATAAAAATTAGGCACATAACTCTTGTTTTGTGTGTTATATCTCAAATGTTATGGTTATTTTCTATTATTCTTTCTCTGATTTATAGGACTAACATGTAAACAAGTCTGATTAGATGATCTTTCCTTGTAATCTAACCAAAAGAAAGGTTATATACAGGAGCATTTATAATGCAGTTCAACGACTCTAACTGTAGCATGACCCTGGGACCCTGGATGTTAGGTCTGGAAAGAGCCAGGTTTTTTTTTTTCTGTTATCGTTTCTTGTTTGGTTTGTTGCTTGTTTGTTTATTTAAATTTATAGGGCAATCAAGGTTTAATTTTCATTTGAGTGGATCACCTATTTGAAGATGGTGATGTACTTTTCAAATCCCACAGAGTGATGGTGCAATAGATTGGGGTGGGGGTGGTGCGTGCACACAGAATTCTGTGATTGTGATGCCAGTCAGGGCTACCCTGTCTCAAAACCAGAAAATAATACAAACGTATTCCATCATATAAAAACATATTTTGAGGGTAATGAATATGATCTAGCCAACAGAAGGAGCCTGTCTACTATCAAATATTCTTAGAAATAAATTTCCATTTTCTCTAACTTAGCTGCCTGGCTTGCAGAATTTTTCTTTGCCCTTTTCTCCTTCAGCTCTTGGTGTGTAGCACTGGCTTTTGGAAGAACTAGTAGTATTAATTTTACATGGAGGTCAGTCAGATCTTATGCAAATATTAAATACTGCACAGACATCGTAACTAAATTTAGCACTTCATTTGGTACAGTTCCTGATGTCCTGAGTCCCCGCAGTGCCTATAGCTGAGCAGACTTATATTATCCATATACTTACAGGTACATGCATTTCTGTAACTGAGGATTCGTAAGGGAATAATTGGGGTAGTATTTTTCTACCCTTGAAATGGTCACTAAATGAAAATTGAATTTTCTTAAAAGTGGTTTTTAAAAGGAAGATGAGGATAATTTGATTGGAGGCCGAAGAGAATCCATTATAACATTCCAGCTGGTTGATCCCTTTCCTAATTTAAACTGGGCTACTCAGGATCAGTTAAAGAAAGCTGAACAGAAAGCTTGAGCATTCTATTCTGAAAGAGCAGAGTGGTCCATAATGGGATCCAAGCAGTGCCTTGGAGTTAAGACTAAACTAGCATGGATTTGACTTACATTTAGCCTCCTGCTTTCTCCTCAGTGTGAAACCTAGAGGTAATGGACTTTCAGTCTCATTCTCTGTTTTCAGAGAATGTTTAACCAAGGGGATGTTAAATATGAATCCCTGGCTGAGGTGGAAGAACATGATCTCCATAGACATGGGGGGGGCACTACATTTCTTCTGTTGTTTGCTTGTTTTTACTACAAGGTCATGGATGTAGTTACGAAATAACTATCATGAGCCAGAATACATTAATGGATACATTATGAGTCTTGGCATCCACTGCCTTGGATGGGATTCATCTTCTTTGTTGTTTGTTGGTTTCTACTTGTTTTGTTTTGTTTGAGAGGAGGCCCTGCTCTGGAGTGCAGGCTGGCCTTGGACACACTCTGGTACAATCTGGCTTCAAACTGAAAAACATACTACCTCTGACTCCTAAGTGCTGGGAGTCCACGTGTGCGCCATTGTATCCTGCGGGAGAGCCTCCATTTTTTTCTTTTCTTTTGTTTCCTTTTTTATTTTTTTAATGCTGAGAATAAGCATAATACCATCTAATTCACCTCATCCTTAGTTTTTTCAGCTGTGAAAAATCTGGGAACATTCTTCTTGCTATGGTTTATTGTGAGGATTTATTATTTAAAATACTACACTACCTGGCACAGAACAGTTATTAATGAGTCTCAGGGTTTTTTTTGGGGGGGGTGTTTTGTTTTGCTTTTTGTTTGTTTGTCTTGGCTGAAAGAATGTTGTGGTCTTACAATACAGCTGCATGTCATTTGCATGTTTCTTGTATAGTAGGAGGGTGGAGGACTAGGAAGAGAGTCAGAGCCGCACCTTCGTGTGTACAGCTGACATCTGCTGGTGTGAGCAGGCTGGATGACTGTGGGGCGGGATGCTTACAACAGAAAGCTAAGCTCCAGTGCTGGACTCTAAAGTTTGTGTGCTGTAGAAAGGAACGCTTAAAACAAAAGATGATCCAGAGTACTCCTTTGGCTTTGCAGTCACAAAGTAACCTCTTCTTCCAGTTTCGTTTCGCATCCTCTTGACCTGACTATGATCACCTTAATGCTAGCACATGTCAAACAGCATGCACATTAAAACAGGGGGCTCGTGCACATATTTAAAGGGCTTTGCTTACCTTGGAATATAGTCTGTAGTTGTTTCTATCTTAGAAGTGTGGCTATTGGGATGAGTTGTGGGAGAAGACAACAGGAGTTTGGACCATGTGGAGCATCTCACTCATGTTTGAATGTCAGGCCCTTTAAAGAGTGACCTGCCATGAGCTTTTCCCTCTTGTTTCTCTTCCAGAGTCCATGCTGACACTGATTGTTGAAACCTTTTGTGCTTTGGAGAAATCCCATCCCAGGCAGCATATTTTCTAGAGTTCATTTATAGTATGTGATGGCGTCAAGACATCTCTCTGGTCCCCGTGTTCCTTGAGCAGGAGAGTGTCTGTCACAGGGTGTTACAACATCCAATCCAAATTCACTGGGACCGTCCTTCACTGTCAAACTAATTTCTGCTTTGGATGTTATCATTAGTGGAAATCAGAGCCTCTGATGGAATGTCAGACAGGATTACCTATCATCCTCACTAGGGAGGGAGAGAACAGTAGAGAAAACTGAGCACACCTCTCCCTACTTGGCAACAACCATGCCTGGTATTCAAGTTTTGAATATTTGTTAGTAATTAGTCTTTTTCTAATAAGTCATGCCTGGTAAATCAGAAAGTCTACATATAAATTCTTACCTTGAGTAACAAAAGGGGCCCTGTCGACCTCGTTCCGGTGATCATTTGTCTCCTCTTGTCAACCACATTGTTCTTGCCTCCCTCACATAGGTCCTAAGCACTGGAGTCTGCTCTCTTTGTTATTTGAATTATAAAACATTCCTGGCCTGCCAGGGTAGCCATGGTTAAGCACTCAGTGTAGTAACTCATGATAGCAACAGATTCCTTCTGTCTGGACCTCTGCTCTTGTGGTTCTGTGATCTAAGCGCAGCTGGAACTTTGCTCTGACCTCATGCAATGTCTAGTCATAGAAAAATAGAAAAGTTAATTGGCTTGGACGTATCCCCTATCTTAAGAATTAGATCATTCGTGACTTCTTTCTCAGGGTTACTAGAATAGTCACCGCTGTCGTCTGGAACTAGTCTCCCTCTTCAGAGGCCTCGGGAGTAATTCCTGCTCACCCACCTTCTGTCTTGACCTTTGCGTGCACGTATAGCTAGGTTACCTGTCTCTAGACCCATTCAGAAGTGTAGAGCGCATTGCTGGTTAATGGCTGACATCTCATCTGACACTTTCAACTCGACTGGGGCCCTTGCTGGTATGCTGCTGTTTAGTACGGAAGTTTCAATCTCATACCAAGACTTGAAGTTATGTGTGATTTTTCACGAATTGTAGGAGCTACAAATCTAGCAGCCCTCTGCAGACTCTGTCTTCATTTCACAAGGGGGAGCGAGCTGAAGGAAGCAGCCTCCACTCCTACCAAAAGCCCTTCTTATTTCAGCCTCTCTTTCCTGCGTGTCTAACCTTTGACCTGAAAAAGCTGACAGTCTCACTTGCCTTTCACATTCTGACTTGAACTTAATGTTCACTGTCTGTGTATAAGAAGCACCAATATTTCACATAGCCACCAGCCTTCTGGCCCTCTGCTTTCTTCACCATGGCTAGGGACCAAGGGACTCTTGCTCTTTTTCTTCTCTCCTATTCATAAGAATATTCTTAAATGTACATGACCGTCTAGTCTGTAGTAATTCCTTTGAGTGTGTGAAATATACTACCTAGGTTTCTCTAGCTAAAAATTATTTTTGTATTAGTGATGAATTATCTTCTGACTAGAATTAAACAGATAAAAATTCAGAAAACAAAACTTGGAAGGTTCTGGGATGTCCTTAGTGTTGTCATACTTGTAGGACAATAGCTTGTTCGAAGTATGATGTGATTTAGTTCTGGGTAAGGTAGCTTGCGTTCATTCATTCCCCAATGAATGCATCGGTCCTTGTCATTTCTTCCACAAAAAATGAATGAATGAATGAGTGAGTGAGTGATTGAGTTAATGAATGATTTGACTTTCAGACAAAGGGTTGCAGACTAGTTTGACTTTTTCAAGCACTCGCGTACACATGTGCACATGCACACACATACACACACATACATATACACACACATATACATGCACACACACACATATACACTTGCATTCACAGTAACAAGGCACATATGAAGAACACTAACAAATGGGGAATTAGTTTCCCCCAACTTGTGCTGCATAAGCCCATGTACACACCTGATAAATTCCTATGACCTTTTCTAATAGAAAGAGTCTGAAATACCAAAGAAGGATTTCTGTGAGTTCTCCTCACAACTGTCTGGTAACTCTTCTTTAATCTCACTGAGAAATCCAGCTGCTTCTGTCTCCCAAGTGCTGAACTTAGAGGCATGCACCACCACTGCCTGGCAAACATAAGGATTCTTACTGAAAATGTTACATAGAAATCAGAATAGAGGTAGAAGTCTAATTTCTTGTTGACAGTCTTGTTTCCTGGTAAGACTTTCTGTTCTGCTTAGAAACATTACCAGAGCATACATGTAGTCTGTGGTCCAAGTCTCATGGTTATGGTGGTTACTGGATTCTGTAGTCTCAACTCCCCTCCCCACTGCCAAACCTGAGCTTCTTCGTAAATAAAATACAGCACACAAAAGGTTTTTTCAGGCCTATGTGAGCTGAACAAGAAGTGCAGATTCTACTCAATGTAGATATATTAGTTGTTGTTATTTACAGTGTTTTTGAATAAATGGCCAAGTTGGACTGAACGTACCTGACTTTTCTAGTTTGAGAAATAAGGAATGAGCTGGGAACTAAAGAGCCCAGGATTGAAACTGACTGCTGTGAAGCCGGGTAGCTTCATAGAGCATGCGCCGCTTAGTGTGCTGGACAGTCACAGTCTCTGCTCATCGCCTCATTACTGGTCAGTGTGAGGGTGTGAAGCCCTTCAGAAACGGCTCAGAAGAATGACTGCCGCATCTACCCACCACCCCAAATGGTTTATGTCCCAAAAGAAAGGGATGATCTCAGCCACTTAGAATTACTATAGCTTTGGGAGTAGGGAGGAGTTTATTAGCCCAAGTAAATGGAGTGCTACCAGGGAAAAGAAAACCAATAAATTATAACAAGAGGCTAATATATTGACTGTCACCTCCCCTGTTTCTGGCATAGTGGGGATATAACCAGGCACACTGAGACACGCCTGGCTTCTACCAGTCCTTTAGAAGGTGTTTCCCATGCTCGATTCAGTTCCCCTGGATAGTTTCCAACAACTGGTTGATACCAGGAAGATGCTAAACACACAGATCCAGCTCATCAAAAACAGTGCATGAATTAGGAAAGATGTTTGTTCACATAGATTTCTCTCTGGGGGCTTAAAGCTACAGCCATGCCTTGGGACACTGCCGTTACTTGCCTCTCTTCCACTCAACAGCCCTTAGTGCCACGGATGGGAAAACCGGTGACTGGTAGCTTTGATGGTAAAGGCTCTGAATATTTAAGCATATACATGTACATGTGTGCATATACACCCCTGCACAGAGTCTCCCAGTCATGGCCTAAATGTAGTAAAACCAATTTAAGCTTATCTCCAATAAGCTTAGAATTAAATGAGACTCAGATTACAGTTACTTTGTTTGGCTTTAACAATTACTGGGGGTAACCCCTAATCTACTTCTCTAACTGATGGCCTGGCTACTTCCCCAGCAGTGTACCCCAGATACTTGTGTCGATCCCCCCCATGGGGGCTTCCTCTCTCCTCCCTTCTTCTTCCTCCTCCTCTCATCTCTCTCTCCCCCCAACCAGGTCACTCCAAACCTCCCTACCACTCCCAATCACTCCAGTAATTGGCTGTAGTCAATTTTATTCAACCATTAGTTTTAAATCAAGACACAAGGTTTGCACAACAGAAGTATGTAAACAAGAGAAGTCACACTTGGGTCTAGACCTTCCAGTATAGAATTTAGCATCACAAACATAGCAACCGAATAAACCTCAACTCCTATGTTTTAAGGATAATGTTTTTAAGCGTGATGCATTCAGAGTCTATTATTTTGTCCCTGCCCCTGTAACAGCAAAAGTATTGCCTACAAATATTACCTTGCCACTGCATCTACCTACATGCAAATATATAATTAAATTAAGATGAAATTTAGAGGAGATGAATGCTTGATAGAAAGAAACTAACAGAAACTAACTTTGTTCATTAAATGCTGATTCAGTCCCTATTAAATGACCACATTGCTTTTATTTATTTATTTGATATGCCATGATCTCTGCTTAAAATGTTGAATATAAAGCTACCTCATGGTTTCTCTCTCTTGACCTTTCATATGCTTTTGTTTCCAAACACATTTTAGAGGGTGAATAAATTACCAGATGTCATTAAATGCCACATGGTAATTCTAGTGATAGCTGAATAACTGAATCTTTTATCATGGTTAGGAGTTCACTTCTTTTGTTTTGGTTTATTCTGTCGCTGCTAAAATTTTTGGCTAGTCTGGACAATAGCAGGGTAATATTCCCTACATTGGCATGACCTTCTCCCTAACACATTGATCATGGTAGGAAATGCAGAGTAAAGAATGTAGACCTTCGCTGGGCGGTGGTGGCGCACGCCTTTAATCCCAGCACTTGGGAGGCAGAGGCAGGCGGATTTCTGAGTTCGAGGCCAGCCTGGTCTACAGAGTGAGTTCCAGGACAGCCAAGGATGCACAGAGAAACCCTGTCTCGAAAAATCAAAAAAAAAAAAAAAAAAAAAAAAAAAAAAAAAAAAAAAAAAAAAAGAATGTAGACCTTCAACATTTAATATGGTAAGATCTAGAAATATACCAAAGTACGCCAGGCAGATGGGCTGCTGATATTTACTTTGTAGGCTGTTAGTCTAAGACTGTATGCTCTTAGCGTATCCATTAATGGAAAAAGGATCGAGGGACAGCCCACACGTCTAGTTGTAGAAAGCTTATAGTCATAAATGTCAGTGGTTTCTAAAAAATATATAGAAGAAATATGGTTCTGGGACTGGCTTTCTAACTAAAAAATAAATAAAGTAATTGATAGGTAGGTACGTAGATAGATAGATAGATAGATAGATAGATAGATAGATAGATAGATAGATAAAGCCATTGCCTTTACGTAGAGGACAGTGTATATTTCCTGTCATCATTCCACCCAGCTAGTTACCCAAAGATTTTCTCTGTCTTTTTGGAAAAGCTGTTAACATCATCCAAGACATTCATGTCACTTAAATATTGTCTTAAGTTGTAGAATGGCATGATTAGACCATTGTGCATAAAATGTGCTATCATGGAAAAATGGCATCTTGTATATTTAAAAAATAACCTTGCCGACAATCTTATTTTTCTAAGGATAACACTGTCTAATAAAACCAAGTAATTTTCTTAGCAATTGCTGGGAACTGAAAATGGCCTTTCTGTTTAACTACAGATGACCTTGGTCTCCCAACAACAAAAAAAAATATTATAATTTTGTTTTATGAGGGAAAACATCCAAAGGTTACTTCTCATTTTGGTGGAAAGGACAAAATAATATTAGGAGCTTCTTGTGTCTTTTAAGGGAGAGAATTATCTAAAAGTGGTCTTAATATCTGCCCCCATCCCTAAAGGAGGTTTGCCAAAATAAAACACAGCCTGTTCCACACACTTTAGCGTATCCTTGAGAAACCTGCCTCTGTGTACACTTGTGAATTCTTAACTGGAGTACATTATTAAAAACGTCAGAACCATCTCCTCTTTTGAGATGACTTTTATCCTCTTTTAAAATACAGGATGTTATAAGATATACTAGGGTCCTTTTTGGGCTTCTATTCTACATGTGTCTAACTGGCACCCAAACACAAGTTCAGCAGTTATGCTAGTTAATCTCCATTGGACTTTTGTGTCAACTTGTTCTTTAGATAAATGACCACTTTATAGGGTGTCTGCAAACTCTTAAATTTCCCAAGTTTATTCAGTAAGCCTTGAGTCCATGCAGTCTGATAACCTAGTCTGCTATCGAAACTTCTGGTTATATTTTGCATGGTCCCATGGCATTTCTTTGCTAACCCTATTGACTTCTTCCTTCCTTACCTGGCTGCCTGGCTGCCTGCCTGTCTGTCAGTCTGTCTGTCTGTCTGTCTCCTTCTCTCTCTCTCTCTTTCTCTCTCTCCCTCTCTCTCTCCCTCTCTCTCTCCCTCTCTCTCTCTCCCTCTCCCTGTCCCTCTCTC
>NW_022196905.1:172820787-172907102 GCF_008632895.1 Mastomys coucha | reverse complement strand
CTCTCTCTCTCTCTCTCTCTCTCTCTCTCTCTCTCTCTCTCTCTCTATCCCTCCCTCTCTCCTGTACTCTGCTCTACTCTGCTTCCCTCTCTCCCTGTTCATTGTATTTTCTCCTTTCTCTTGTGTGGCTCTGTCTTGTCTCTTTCAGGGGAGGGGATAGAACCCAGGGCAGTGCGTATTCGAGGCAAGGACTGTACCAGTGAATGATGTTTACTCCTGTCCTTCCCTGTGGTTTCTTTAGCAAAATTCAGGGAAGGAGCAATCACATACATGGTCAGCATAAGAGCAAGTACAACGTAAGCAATCTGTGTCTTGTTTGTGCATGCAGCCTTACTGTCTTTGAATTCGTAGCTATAGCAACTTTATTTGTGACTGTTACTTTATATATGTTAATATGATTACCAGGAAAGGTTATTTTTCAAATATACAAGGTTGCTGTCTTTCCCTCATAACACATTTTATTCATGAGAGAAGACTCATTCTGTTCTATCGCTTCTTAGACAATGTCTCAGTTGACAACAGATATCTTGAAGAATGTCAGCCTTTCCCAGGAAAGGAAACTACTGCCTTTGGGTAACTGGTACATGCCAATTATTTTTTCTTAGGGAGAAATAATTTTCTTTTTCCAGTCCTACTTAGCATCAGTTTTTTTAAGCTGGGGTTCTTGGGAAATGGGTGTTTCTTTCAAGTGCAGTATGGCCTCTCTTGATCTACCAGGTCCAGAAGAGTGTCTGCCAGGCACTTTTCTCCCTTTACAGTACCTATATGCTATTCAGCAAAGGATTGAATTACTATGCAGGGGGAAAAAATTGCCAACCCAGAATGACAGTGCATCTGTGATTCCGGTGTGGCTCTGGTTTTTCCTGAGGACAGCTAATGACTGTTCTTATCATTCCCTTACTGTGGAGAGAAGCCACGTGGGCAGGGCAGCATAGGTCTTCCTGCTGGGCTCCAGCTCTGAAGTGCTTCACCCGCAAGAACCATCTAAGCAGTGTCCAGCAGTGCAGTGTGCATCCAGTGCAGGAGTCCTATTGCATTCAGGGTGAGGATAATGATTTGAGGGGGGTTGGGCTTAAAATCAAGCAAACATAACAAACAAACAAAAAATACAGGCTATGGAAGAGCAAGAAACCTTGCAGATTTCTAAATACATAAGCATTGAAGATGCAGGTAAGGTTAAAATCTTTCATTTTGTAGTTTGGCTGCTTCATATAGGAATGTTAAAAAGTTTTTTTGTTTTGTTTTGTTTTGTTTTTTTATGTATATATTGCTCATTGAAAAAACCTCATATTCTGCAAGTAAATCATTAAAAAGTATCTTGAACATGCGTTCATTCGGGAAGGATAGATTCTCCGGATTGCTGTCAGGGATCCGATGTTACTCTTCCTAATCCCTGCTTATTGTCTACAGAAACTGGCCTGGAGTTTTAGCAGAGGTGTGCATTTGTGTCGTGGTCCTAGCCTGTGGGTGCTCTCTGCCTGCTGCACTAACAAGGAAAACAGTGGTTATAACCAGGGAGAGGGGAAACCATCTGTCCAACATTACTTTGGTTTTTTGGTTTGTTTGTTTGTTTTTTCCTTTAACTTGAGCTACTCTGCAGAAAAAAAAATAGGTGTGCTTCCATGGAGAAATCCTTAGCAATGAGTAGAAAACACCAAATTGTTATTCAGATTTGATCCAGTATCTTTACAAAAGTAGGCAGTAATGGAGTGCTCAGGACTCAGTGTACAAATGAAATTTGGCTTGTGTTTCATATCATACAGACATTAGACTATTATAAAAATTAGAGCTATGACACTTGCCTACAACCCCAGCGACTCAGTAGGCTGAGGCAGGAGGATCTTGAGATCTGGGTCAGCCTGGGTAATGTAATGAGACCTTGTCTTAAAATAAAGTAAAATATAGTATTTAAATGCTTATACTAGCTTGTGATAGTCTAAGTGTATTTAGCTTTTGTGATGTGGAACTTCTGTCAGAAACATAATAGAATTGTGTGGATACTGAATGTAGGGTATAATCATACTTAAAAAAGACTCAAAATTTTCTCTTAACTCATTCATCAGTTTAATTATGTAAAACAAATTAATGGGATATGAGTTATTGGCAAGCAGTTGCAAGAGAGTAGGCTGTGTTTATTGAATGCCTCACAGTTACGTGGTGACTTCTACTGCAAACCAGACCGTCTCCCATCACGTTCCCCAAGAAGCAATGAAATTCCAGTGTAGACAGCAGTTCCATTTTGCTGTGTTTTATCCAGTGTTTGTACACCAATGCAGGGCCAGTGACACTCATCTGGGTACTGTACAACAGAAAAGGATCTTGTGTCAAACTTCATAACAGCCCCTTGCCTCTTGGTCTTGTTGCTGAATTTAACTCAACAGTCCTCTGGGTGGGACTCTGTCATTCATTGACATGGCTGTGGCCTGGGCTTGATGCTTTTCTGCAATAATAACGGCAGTAGTTGTTGCTCTATAGCTTACCTAAATGGGTTTCTTTTAAGAAGCATTGGCCATGGTCAGCTTTAGCTAATACTTTTACATGTAAAGGATGATCAGTGAAGTTTGAAGGGACAGATGGAGAAAAGAAAGTGATAGGGTTAGGAGGGGGATGGAAGGTGACAGAAAGGGATCTTATGGCTAACCTCCTGAATAATGGTGTTTGGTTTTCAAATCCTATATTAATGCAGAGAAATGTCCAGGTTCCTTGGCAATGATCAATATCCCTGACTTTATATTGTCATAACAGATACATTCTCTGGAAATACGTTGCTACGTTATTTATGCTTTTTCTCCTTGCACGTTATCTACTAACTTACTATGGAAAGTACTTTTGGGTTAAAGCCTTCATATACAAGGTCAACACAAGGGCAATCAGGTCCTACTTATCCATGTTTTATATGTCTGAGCAGTCTTATTCTGTAGCTCAAACTGGTCTCTAATTCTTACTCTTACCATTCCATATGCCCAAAGGCTGTGATTATAGGATAGGTACTGTCATTCATATAACACTAAGTCAAAGATAGTGTCTCCATTAGGACACATTGCTCACAAAGCAGAAGTGCATGGGTATAATGAGCCCAGACTGAGTGGGGTCTAGGTCACCTTCTGTGCAAAGCACCCTTTATGCATTGAAATGAGTTCTCCCTACAGTCCTTAGTCATTCCTCCCAGCTTCCTCACAAACAGCGGTGTTCTTGTGACTTGGTGTGTAAGTCTTGTTCTGTCAGCTCCATTGCTTTCTCGCAGCATTAACAAATGGAATGTGACCTACCTAGCAGTGTATAGGTAGAAGCCAAAGAGTAAGGCTATCGCTATGAAATGTATAGACTTGTATACCATATTCACCCGAGAAGAGAAGAAAAACTGGCAAATATCCACGGGGCGTGCATAGCGCTGGCTGGCTGGCAAGTTTTTCTGACAACTACAGCTGACTCTTCAGCTTAGCTGCTGCTTTGGAGCAGTGGTACCCAAGTCAGTTCACACTGGTACCCAGGTCAGTTCACACCGGTACCTGTCAGTTCACACTGGTACCCAAGTCAGTTCACACTGGTACCCAGGTCAGTTCACACTGGTACCCAGGTCAGTACACACTGGTACCCAAGTCAGTACACTCACACTGGTACCCAAATCAGTTCACACTGGTACCCAAGTCAGTTCACACTGGTAGCCAGGTCAGTTCACACTGGTACCCAGGACAGTTCACACTGTGTATCATCTGGGACTTCTTTCCTGCTTTACCATTCCTGATGTGTTAAATGCTGCTGTGGATGAAAGTGCTATGCACAGTGGCCATGACTGTATGAGATAGCTGCCACCTCATTTCCAGGGATTAGCTTATAGCAAATGTCCCATTATTACCTTTAAGTAATGATCTAAGAATTTTTTGGAGTGGAAATGTGTCAGGACTAGGTACTTTTGGCCAGCATCATAAAAGAATAATCACTCCAGGGAGGAATATTTTTAAGAACCAAAAATATACTTCTTTAGTTTTAATGTGCATTTATGAACCTTAGTTATTTTGAACATCCCATAAGATCAGCAAGTTCATGGAATAAGGGTGCTATATCTGTCTTTGGCTTATATCGTGGCCTATTTTTATTGTTCATTTATAATTTAGGCAGAAGTGTATCCATTTGTGAGGGTTGTTGGTTTTGGTTTTAGTACATGCCATAAGATTTAATCTGAAAGAACCTTCGAAGTGGGCTACTCAGGTGGGGCGAAGGACATCCTTAGCATGTTAGGGCCTCAGCACCACTGGGAACTTCTCATGGATCAACATCATTCTTCAGGAAAGAATGGTGACAGCTCACTGCAGGTGGGACATATGCTTACTGCTGCATAGGACAAGTAAGACACTCAGCCAAACTTGGCACCAAATGGAAGACTGTCACCAAATGGAAATCTTAAGGACAAAACCTTTAGCAGTTAAGGCAGACGTCTTCCTCATCGATTAAAAGCAGCTGTCGTGGATTAAAAATTAGTATACCTACAGAAACAGTTCTTCATGTGAAGACATATTGTTTGGTTAAAAGGATATGCAGTGTGTTGTATAAAACAGCTCTCTGTGCTTTGATTGAATGAATCCAATGATGTGAATGACATTCTCCACATTAGAATAGAGATTCTCTTAGCATAGCTGATAGAGGTAGCTAATCGCCTAACTTGGGTTTGGTTTGTAGATTCCTAAAGGATGCTCTTAGTGACATTTTGAAAAGGTCATTTATTGAAGTAAGTAAAAAAAAAAAAATTGTCTTAGGTCACAAATGATATAGCTCAATGCTACAACATCTCCCTACCATGTGGAAACCCCTGGGTTAACACTACAAACCCTACAGAAACCCTAGCAAGTGCGACATCGTGGAACTAAGCATCTAGCCCCTTTGTCAAGTTTTTCATAAATTGTGATGTTAAATATGAAAATTGTGATTCTTCCACACTCACCCCCTAATACTTTACCTAGAGTAAGCATGTTCCCTTTGAAATCCTTTGGTGGTAGACGCCATCCTCTTATCTGAAAGAGGGATTTAGGAAAGTGAGGACCACGCTGTGCTTCTAGAAGGGCTGCGACTGAGATCACCCCTTTCAGTTGAAATGGTTTTGCCTCTCCTTCACAATTCCTTCTGAAAGTTGTGCTCTTCCATCTGCCATAGACAGGATAACAGAAGACAAGAAAAGTTATAAGAAATTGGACACAGAACAGTCAAGATGTTGACTATTCTGGTCAGGAAGAATGAAAATAAAAACATAGAAAATTTTTTGATAAAAATTATAACAAAGTGGGTTTTGGAAACATGAAAAAATCAAAGGAGAATAAAGTGGGAAAACCATACATGGTGGGTGAAACAGATGTACAGAAGAACATTGACCCATTCACATAATAAACTAGGAATGACAAACGACGAGGGATTTAAAAATCTACAGGAATAAGTCAGAAGATAAGATATCTCGAAGTAGATTTTTTTCCCAAAGAGGTAGACAGAATCTTAACTGGTCTGATGCTTCCCATCCAGATTAGTGTCAGTGGTGAGCAGTGATAGTAACGCCCTGACACAGCCTTGTAAAGGAGGGAAGGGCCTAATTCTAAATGCCCTTGAGCCTCAGGAGTGGCTATTAGGTTTCCATTTAGTGTGTGCATGTGCGTGTATGCATGTGCGTGTGGGTGTGTGCATGCTCAGTGGCCCATCACTTTCAGCTTTACATCTGTAAGACTGTCAGGCTGGAGACGTAAATATCAAGTTACCACAGAAAAATTTTATAAACCAGAGGATGACTTGTTCCTGTGTTCCTGGTTCCAGCAGATGAGTCCAAACAGATTGATACCCAGAGGTGTCAAACTGTCTCCATTTCTTCAAAAGAATGTTGGCAATCAGACACTTTGTTGTCAGTTGTTCGAAATGCAGAGGGTGACTAGACAAAACTAAATAATTTTATCAGTTACTGCTATTTTTTTTAAAAAAAAAAAAAATCCTAGCATGGATGTGATCTCTTAACACCATGCTTGAGCCCTGTTAGAGAAAAATTCAGATTTAATCACAGTGGCGATTCTTGTCTCAGAATGAAGCATGAACTTTCCCTCTTTCCTTTTCCTATCCAGCCACGTCTACATCCACGACTGGGACCAGCCATCTCATAAAGTGTGCGGAGAAGGAGAAAACCTTCTGTGTGAATGGAGGCGAGTGCTTCATGGTGAAGGACCTGTCAAACCCCTCAAGATACTTGTGCAAGTAAGAACTGAATTCCTCTCTGTGCCTCATACCTACCTGTACCTGCTTATCCCAGATGGTCCTGTGTCGCCATGTGCCCTGTGGCTTCTTCTCCTTACTTTGTTGCATCTTGTTAAACAATGTTTATTTATTGGGGCTGGGGGGGTTGAAATATTTGCACCATCTGCCATTGCCTCTGTCATGTCCAGGATTGATTTTACTTTTCTGTGTTTTAGGGTGTTTTTTTTTTATTTTGGTTTCTTGATAGGTTGGGTATTTTTAGGTTGCTTTTGGGTTTTGTTGTTGGGTTTTGTTTTGTTTTTTTGTTGTTGTTATTTTGGTTTTAGTTTTTTTGCCTCCCTATCCATAATTTTGCTTTCCTCCTGGTGTTCCTTAATAACTACTGAAAGAAATGTGCAAATATTATAGAAGGTGGTCACTTTGGATCCCTATTTTTTTATGCCATGTATTAATTGAGGTGTAAGGTAACTTTTTTTGTTTTGTGGTATTGTCCCATAATTAGTTCTCAAAACAAAATTTAAGTTGTTCTTTCTAATTATTAAAAAGAAAAGAAAAAGCAAGATGCACGTATTAAGAATGCATTTAGTGCATCGTAACAACACTTTCATACGGAAGCAGGATTTGGACTGGTTAGCATTATAGACATGTCTAGATCACCCCTTTCCTTCTGATGGCCCAGAGGAGTAGTAGATGCACAGTTAAAAATGCCAAATTGAGCTGAATGTGATCGCACACACCATTAACCCCAGCATTCGTGAGGCAGAGGCAGGCAGATCTCTGAGCACAAGGCCATCCTGGTCCTCAAAGTGTGCTTCAGGACAGCCAGAGCTAATAAGAGAAGATCCATCTGGAATACAAAAAGCAAAACAAAAACCAACCAACAGCAGCAAAAAGAAATATCAAATTTATATTCTCTCACCAGCAACATAAAACTTTGTTTTTGTTTTTGTTTTTTTTTTTTTGTTTGTTTTTTGTTTTTGGTCGGGGTGGGGGGAACAGGGATGTCGGGTAACAACAAATATTTAAACTTTATAGAAAAAATTCAATAGGATGGTTAAAATGCATGTGTTTGTCATCATTTTAAGTCTATCGATATTTGTTTCATGATATGTGGACTCGTAATTCGATGTGGATAAGACATGCTTTGTATCTTCTATTGGGGCTATAGCACAGTTGATCGCATGCTTCCCTAGCATGCCCAGAGCCCCAGCAGCGTATAAACCGGATCTGATGGTGGTAGCACATGCCATTTGGCCCAACGCTGGGGCCTTCCTCCTAGGTGTCATAGTGAACTCCAAGCCAGCCTGCGAAATGCAAGGCCCCCTTTGTAAAAAATTGGAAGAAATTAGGTCCCTTGCATGACTGCAGCACCAAAAGAATACATGTCAAGGGAAGATGTGCAGTGGATTTTATCAATGGAGACCATTCACAAAAGCAAATCATGTCCGAGAGTGAAGCATACGATTCTAATTGCTGTCACCCAACTCGTAAAGCTTGTAGGCAGGCGTCTCGTTAAGTTTTTCAAAAGCAAGTATAAAAAAAAAACAATTGGCTTCATATGTGTATGATGCCACACTATGTGTCTTAATTTAAATTACTCTTAAAGTTAAGATTAGTTGTAGTCATAAAAAGTATTCGTGTTTGTTTAGAGCTAATTTTCAGCTTTAGCCTCCAGTTCTACTGATTTGCTACAAAATGGAGCACAAAAAGACACACACACACACACCCACTGTAAATGAATGGTGATGAGCACATTTTATAGCCTCCTATAAGGCCTACTCTTATCACCTGAAAAATACAAGCTGCAAGAAATTACAATCTGTAAGATGTGAGGTTCATTTATTACACTGGGAAACATTGTGATTTTCCTCTGCCCTTAGGCATAAGATACCACTGTGTTTTAATAAATCTTCTTTAAAAAAAAATACATTTAAATTATAATTCCTTAAACCTTCCCCTGTTAAAACAGTTCTACCCCCATATTATCTATGTTTTGCATTTTTAACTCTGTAGAAGAACATCTAAGTCCACTATGTTTTAATTATAACGATGAAATGTGATCGTTGCTTATCATGGGCTTTGCAAAGATTTACAAGCAGCATGAGTACATCCGATAGTTTCTGAATACCTCCAAGGAACCAGTGCAGTTATTTTCCACAGATTAATTTTACCTATTCTGCAGCCCTCCCACATCCTACAGAGAACATGCAACCGCATGAGTGCCGTTCATCTGTTCCATTTTGGCATGGGGCCAACAGCTGTGAGTTTTCTTCACCCACACACTGTCTCATTAAACTTTAAGTACTATACAGGAAAACCAAAAGTACAGTACTTCCTTTTTTTTTTTTTTTTTTTTTTTTTTGGAAATCTTGAAGTGAAGGGTTCATTCCATCTCTAGTAATTATTGAATTAGCTAACTGAGAATAAATACTTTGTACCGTTCAAACCAATTGTCTAGTGAATCAGGCTTGTCTCCTAGTTCATAGAAAATTACCTTTTCTTTTTTATTATTCTTCTTCCATCCTTTTTGTCGTAACAAAAATATCTTTTAAATATTTTTTATTTTAAAAAGAAAATCTTAGCTGGGCAGTGGTGGTGCACGCCTTTAATCCCAGCACTTGGAAGGCAGAGGCAGATGGATTTCTGAGTTCGAGGCCAGCCTGGTCTACAGAGTGAGTTCCAGGACAGCCAGGGGCTACACAGAGAAACCCTGTCTCGAAAAACAAACAAACAAAAAATTTTTAATTAATTAAATAAATAATAATAAATTAAAAAATAAATAAATATAAAGAAAATCTTTGATATTGCTGATTTTAGCTCTCCTCCCGTTTTTGGAGTATAACTTAATTGATGCATCAAAATAATTCAGCGCCTTTAATTAAGAATTGGAATACTTACATTTAGCATACATACAAAATAGGTCAAGCCTTGTAAAGAAAACTGTACTATGTTAAAAAACATCTATAACAATAAAAATAATAATAATTCACCTGGGTAGTAGTAGCATTCGCCTTTAATCCCAGAATTTGGGAAGCAGAGGCAGGTGAACCTCTTGAGTTCAAGGCCAGCCTGTTCTACAGAGTGAGTTCCAGGACAGCCAGAGCTGCACAGAGACATCCTGTTTCAAAAAAAAAAAAGAAAGAAAGAAAAATAAAATAACAACAACAACAACAACAATAATAATAATAAAACAACTCAGAATTTAAACAAAGTCACATGATGTGCCATGTCCTATGATAATATATTGTTCACTAAAGCACTTGAATAGAAACAGAAAGCATAAAGATATTTCATTGGCTCATCAAGATCCTGCCTAGAAAGCCAGTTCATAGTTTCTATATGGTCCATCTGCTTAGAGTAAAAGGATTGCTGAAGCATGAGCCACAGAATTCAAAGTCAACTTTATCCTTGACCAAAGACATGACTCAGAAACACTACAGGCGTGGAAGTTTCCAAGGAGTCTTTCTGGTCACTTAATCCACCATTGTCTTTTTGGGAGTTGAGCTAGATTTTACAGCAAATCTCTTTTGTCCCCCTGCTTAGAACAAGGTGTTCCAAATGCATTACCCATAATGCAGTTAACTAGTTCTCATAGGAAACGTTTGATGCTTACATGGATTTGTCCATGGAGACCAAGTGAGGATTTGAGCGTTGGTTCTCATCCTTTATATTATTCTTCTCTCTAAAGTAATTTAAGATGTGTCCAAGAAAAAGAATTAGGTACTATTCCAGATTATACAAAGAGGAGAGAGGAACAGGTCCAATTTCTGTCCTCTGATGCTTTGTCGTCATGTGGTACAAAGCAACAAGATCATTTGAACATGAAATTGTCCAGATTCTTTCTTCACTTCCCAATGTGAGCATTTCAGTAGAGAACTTGGAAGATATGAATGGGAAGTTTTTTAGCCTAAAATTTATTTTTCCAACAGACAATGCTTATAAATGTAATATATTGCCCAGTGGACAGATACAGGCTTATAGTGAGGGATTTGGGTTTTTAACCACCAATTTTGGTAAGCAGTTCTGTGTCTTTCCATTTTCAACCCTCTGGACACTGTCTTCGTTTATAATATACAGTAACTATGTTTTCCAAAGATTTCCCCAAGGAATCAGAAAAATTAAATGAGTTCATCTCTGCTAAAGTACTTTTAACTCCAGAAAGACTTTTTTTATTCTCCTCTAATAATAAAAAGTAAATGGTACTATTTCTCTGTAGACATTGAAAAAATATAGTAGTGTTATATTTAATCCCTAATTTTTCCTTTTAGTTAAAACTTTTATGTGGCTTTTATGAAGCTACCCACTAGCTTTGTAAGTTTCATGTGATCGATTATTTGTATCACTGATCACCATATTAATATTTTTGATCATCAGCTACCTTCTTTTAAAAATAATCAAAATTAAAAATCAGAAATCAATCTCCACTTAAGAGATAGAATTTCCTTCATCCTGGACTACTGATGATTTTATATAATTGATGTCTATACACTTGTATAGATCATGTTGTATTATGTATTGTTAAAAGATACATCATTATAAAAACAAAACTCTTGGAAACCAAGTAACAGTAATATGTTTCTGTAACTTAAATTCAGTAAATGAAATGTTAATATTTGCCTGTAGAACTGCTCTATGCTACGTTCTTTTAAAAAACATTGATAATAACGCAAGGCATAGTTTCTGGCCCCTACTAGCTTACCATGTGTAAGGAAATAAAATTGCTAAGGAACTAAGCTCTGTAAGGGAGCAAATGTATTCCAAATAGCACAGTGCTGATTTTTAAGACAATTAGAATCTAAAGGGAAAGGCAGGACTAGAAATAGAGAAGTATTTACAAATATAGCTCTTATGTACAGAGTCCTTCCAGTATACTAGACTGCCTTTGAACAGGCAGGAAATATCTTTTCTCTTCTTTCTTTTCCTTTATTATCGACATACCAAAAAAATGTTTCATTATAGCATTTTTTAAACGACTTATTTTTGTCATTTCTTCTTCCTGTCCCTTCTGTCTTCCTCTTCCCCATATTTCTCCCGAACCAGCAGCACCTTCCTTCCTTCACGTGTTCCCTTCCCTGATTCTTGCCCTTTCGTACCCCTCTTATTCCCAAGAGCGCCTACCTAGTTTTGTAGCCTATACCCATCCTTATGGCTCCTTATAAAAATACACACAAACACTAAAAGTTAGGATCTGGATATGAGGATGAAGATGATGGTGAGCCTCCCCAGAATAGCACCTCCACTGCATGAAGTGAAACAAACATAAAAAAAAAAAAACAAAAAACAAACAAACAAACAAAAACAAAAAACAAAAAGCCACAAACAAACAAGACAAAAAACTGTTCAGTAGTGAAGCTAGGTACATGGTCTATAAGCTGGACAGGAAACTCTGGGTATTGTGATAGCTAGTAAGGAGCTAGAGTAACTTTGGGAAGCAGGAAGATAACACCATGAACACAAGAATATGCTTAGCTACCCATGATAGGGAAACCCAGGGACTAAGTAAGATATAAAGAAAGAGTCAGCAATACTAGCTTAAGGCTAAAGTTTCACAAAATACTGCCACAATGGTAACAGCAGTGGTGTCTACACTATTTATCAGCAAAGAAGCTGGTGTAAACAGGCATGACGAGAATTCGTTTGAGTTTTAGAATACTGTAAATGCCATGCTGATTCCAACTGCAGGAGAGCTTTTTTATAGCAAACTTCTCTGTTCTTGGGTGCCATCATATTTATCAGAAACAGAGACTATGTGAGAAAAATCGACAGGACTCTTAGGAATCTAGACACTGAGCTCTTCAGACACGCACGTCTTCAGTTTGTTCTTTTGGTGTGTAGAATCCTATCACTCTTCATACTTGTGAATGTATTTAGACTTTGACTTCCTAGTGTAGACTGAAGAGAGTCCTGCAGGAACCAATTTAGGTGCAGTTCTGTCTAGAATTAGAACGTTGGCTAACCTCTCTGTAGAGCCCACTTCCTTTGTCTTTCTTGCATCAGCTAGCAACCATGTGTGTTGATTAGGTTCCCACGAGGCAGGCCTGAGTTCATGCTGAGCATCCAGGGATGAGCAAAACCACACTGACCTCTTCCTTTAGGAGACATGGGCCAGTGAAAATAATACCCATGTTTCAAGCAATCGATTTAATAATCAATTATTGATATACTGAGTGCCACGAAGACATTTAGGAAGCTAAGGTTATGTTTAGATCCTTAAGGGATGAAAAACAAAGGTTTTATAGAAGGACAGAAAGTATGAAGCTACCGCCTTCAGGCCGTCTATGTTAAATAAAAAGGCAGCTTCGAAATATTTCCATTGAATAATTTAAAGGAAACCCATTTAGATGTCTCATCTTAAAACAGGTCTGTTAGCATAGAGAGAATGAGATAGTGCCTCAGGGTCTTCAAAGTGAAGACAGACAGGCCATAGATGAGCAGCCACTATGTCATATGTCACTGTAGCATGGTAAGGTACAAGATGTTCTAGTCTCTAGAGCATTTCACTGGAAACAGTACAAGCAGAGTGTTTGATAAGACTTAAGGCTCCAGCAAGGAGAGATGCGCTCCCAAACACTGCCACATTCACTGTTAGTGAGGAAACACAACATCTGAGAGCCAGTGTGTGCTTTTTCTCAGTTTTTACTCATGAGCCTTCTGAGGCTACTATATGTATTCTATTATCTCATAGATTGGAAGTTAGTCCCAGAGTCATAATAAAAGAAGGGGGAGGGCACATACCAGCTGGGCAGTAATGGGAGGTATGTGCTAGATCCGAAAGAAACATCATTGAAACATTGTCTATTTAGTACTTTCTTTAATGATGTTAAGGAGAGCATCCTCTTGAGGAAACGAATGGCTTTTGCAGATGACACTGTAAAGGACACTAAAACACAAATTAGAAAAACACATATAAGCCTCAAGTATTTTCACTTAAAGGCTGATAACAGAATAAGATTCATCTTAGAAAAATGCAGACTAATAGTAACAATACATTTGGGGAAAAAAATAATCTACAATGCAGATACTCAGCCAGTGAGTAGGCGAGCTCTGGCTAGAATACCAAGCCAGCTACAGGGTGAACAAAGTCTCTATTTGCAATGGGATACTGTAGCAAAGCAAACTAAAATTCTGAGTGCTGCATCCATGGGCAACTCTGCTTTCCAGAGTAACAGCAGGAGGCTTTGATAGCAAGCAGAAGGAGTCACTATTCCCAGAATGAGTTTGTTGACATTTTCATGACTTGATATTTGTAAATATCAACACCAAGTAGGTAAGTTCACGTGTTTTACAGTGTAAAAGGAAATGTCACAGTTAGTACTGAAGAAGAACTGAAAGACGTGATATTCTTCCTGACAGGGTATTTTAAAAACTGGCCAAATGTTTCATTGTGGAATGATGACTAATGAGTAGAAGAATACTGGCCGTCAGCTTACTTCCCTCCACTGTTCTCCAGGGACAAAGATGAAACCAGGAAACAAAGGAAGGAAGATGTCTAGCAATGGCTTACAAGTTGACTGTAACTGATAAATAGTTTATAAAATTGGCCAGCCCTATAGAACCAGATCTTTCTTGGGAATTTGTAAATATCTTTGAGTATGTCTAGAGTGTTCATAAATTGATTCTCAAAACACATGCATCTATGAATGAATTTTTAGTAAGTGTAACTGACCATTCATAGAATGTTATCACTACTAAACTTTTTCATAAGGATTCAACTATGTTTATTAATTTAATTAAATGGGTGAATCATAATTGCTATTGCTCCTGGTTGGAAAGATTATAGTAAATTGTTAGGGATTACTAATTGACTGAAAGAACATTCATGTACCTTCTAACCAAAGTAAAGCCTTGGACCTCACATATAAGGACAAGACTACATTGATCATACCTGGACTCTAGGCTCGAGCAATGCTTCACATTCCTTAGAATTTATCTTAACATAGACTCAAAAATGAAATGATTTCATCAGGCACTATGTGAAATTAAGAACACATAGTGTTATGATAAGTATCATTTTTAAGCTAATGTCACTTTGAGAAATTCTAGTATTTTGTTACTACTGTAAGACAAAAGTCTTGATTAGAACACAGTTCTGTTTTATTGAATCCTAGGTAATCTGGTGTTTAAATAACAAAATTTAGCTGTTAGGTAATAAGCTTTCTTATAAATAATCATAGCCGTTTCTCTTTAATGTGGCAAACAGTGTTAAAGCTTTCTATTTGGGGGAGGAAATCCCCAGGTACTGTTACTTCTTTTTAAATCTTATTTGGAAGTCCACAAAAGAAATTCTATTTTAAACTCTAAAGATAAAAAATAGATTTTTATTTGTGGAAGTTTTAGTTATTCAGTTTTATATCAGACATTGCAATTAGAATTAGACATCCTCCAGGCTCTGGGTTAGGCTGTCGAGGTACAGAATGGTAAGATATGACCACAGTTCACATCCATCACACACAGCACAGTTAAAGAGGTCTGGACCAGGCGTGGGACAAGGCACAATGAAAGAACCAGGGTAGGAGAGAAAGGAGGTTGAGTCAGCTAATGGGAGAGGGATGTACAAACAATGAAAAGCCAAGTTTTCATCCCAATAACAGTAGCTGTTTCTAGAACAAAGGCCATTATGTTACAGTGCTATTGCACCCAAATATTTTGTATGATTACATAACAGATAACACAACATCCCACAATGATAATCTCCTACTGTACACACGAGGTTCAGAGTGATTAGATAATGGATAGAAGAGTGTTTTTAACCCCGTTTTTATAGTTGACACATGCCCTTTAATCACAGGTCTGGCATTTAAAATGCCAAAATCATAATTTCCTAATAAATACCTTCCTTCTCTCAAGTAACTCTTGACTCTTTAGCTATCTATTCATGTCATAACCTTTAGATATGAGCAATACAAGTAAGTCTTACCTCAGCTCTCTCTCCTCCACCCCCAATCTGTCTCTCTGTCTCTGCTTCTCTCTATCTCTGTCTTTCACACTCACAGAAAGAATTCATATGGTGCCATATTAATTATAGAAAACAAATTATGATATGCTCAATATGAAATCTTAATTTTTAACAAAACAGCCAGGTAGAATGAAATGGTCTCTGTGGAATGGATCTGTAATTCTGGAACGAAGTATAGAAATATCTTGTGGGATTACGGTCCTGATTTCATGAACAAATAAAAATGTGTTCTCTACAGAAGGGATTTGGCAAACTAAGCTACATGAAGTTTTTTGTTTTTTGTTTTCTTAATATCTATGCATTCTTATTGAAGCATATACAATGACAGCTTTATAGAAATACCCTTACCCAATAGGTCAGTTCTTGTATATTTTTCTAGGTAAATCTTTCTCTAGTTCCTCCCACAAAGGTTTATCAGCAAAAATAATCAAAGCATCCATGTACTTTAGAGATTTCAATGAAACTACCTTGATTCATTTATTTATTATCTGTGTATTTATTGATGCTCTTTTTAAAGATTTACTTCTATAATTATGTATATTTATGATGGGGGAAATGTGCACGTTAGTGCAGTAGCCTGTGGAAGTTGGAAGAGGGCATGTGATTATCTGGAGCTGGAGCTACAGCCAGTTAAGCCTCATGAAGTGGCTTCTGGGAACTGAAATTGGGTCCTGTGTGAGAATACAATGCATTCTTAAAGACTGACCCATCTCTCCGCCCCTGTTGATGTTATTATGATCACAATGATACAGTACAAGGACTCTCGTGATGAGAGTTCTGGAACTGCTAGGATTTTTATACCTTTGTGCAATAAAAGAATTTCATGTATCGCACTGCTTGACAGCATTTTTTCCTGTTGAGTTTGGCCTAAAAGTTAAAGAAATTACTTTTAAGGTAGTATAACAAGTAGATTTATTTGTTTATTTAACAAAATAATAGTGTTCTGTCCTATTTACTCTAGAGACAAAAGACACACACACACACACACACACACACACACACACACATATACATATATATATATATATATATATATATAAACATCACTAGGTCATAAAGTATTGGCAGAGCAAATTATGTTCAATGGGTGGTTTCATACCAGCTATGATGAACTATGGCTATGGGTGTTGAACAATCAACTATGAATCTTCACCTCTAAGTATATTTGCTTCAGTATCTGCTTATTAGGACATGACATTAGGTAAATCAAATGCAATCTAAAATGTTTTAGGTACTAGATTTAAAAGCAGCATGAACCATATAAGACTTTCATGTCTAAGCATGACCTCACTGTATAGTCCTAAGAACAAAAGTATACCAAGACTCTTGCTTATTTACAAGTAAATTGATAAGACCAAATAAAATAAAACTTTTTACATTAGTTCAAATAGTCATCCATAAATGTAAAAAGTCCATGTCATTATCTACTTCTGTATAAGAATAACTTTTAATTCCAAAATATATTTTTCTTTTAATAGCAATAATTGGATGAATGAATTTCCACCAATAAAATTCTACTGTTTCCTTCAGCAATATTAAAAATAAGGCTGAATTTGTAATACCTTAGTGGGGAAAGAAGAAATAGAAGTGGTTTCCTCCTCATTATTAACCATGAGGAAATAAGAGTACCTTATTTTGTTTAAATGTTTCAACTTACAGTTTAACAAACAGCTATGAAATAAGTAGGAACCTCAGCGCATATCCAGTAAGATAAAAGACCTTTCGCTAGCAAAGTAGGGGGAACCTCAAAAGCTAATGTCAACTCCAGTGTTATAACTCAGTGAGCTCAGCAGTCGGGGGGCGGGGGCGGGAACAGGATGAGAGCCCCACCCACCCTCCTGCCTCGCCACCCCATCCAGTTCATAGTCTCTCTCTAGTTAAAGTTCAATGACTAATCTTTGAAGACTGAAGAAAGCGACAAAAGTCCGTAAGCTGCAATTTGGTGGGACTGGGTGTCTCGGTGTCCTGTCTTGTCTTTTCCGTGTTCAGCACCGGGTCATTTTTAGGAGTCCATATCCCATGGGAGGAAAGGTACCAAGCTGAAAGTGTCTTGAGCGTTCGATTGCTTATCACGTTTTTGCCCTCTAGGTGCCAACCTGGATTCACTGGAGCAAGATGTACTGAGAATGTGCCCATGAAAGTCCAAACTCAAGAAAGTATGTTCAAATAATCTGAAATTTGCTTTCTCCCCCAAACTACAGCAACAATCGCAACCACTTGGTGCTTTTACGACTCAGCTCTAACTGATACCCTTTATTCTAATCATGGCTTTTCCACTCAGGACATAAACCCACTCACTGGAATCAAGCTTGGTTGTGTGTCGTTCAGTTAGATCCCACAGTTAAAAGGTGAAAGAATGGCCAGTCAGTTGGCCTGTGATTCTGGGAATCATAGCAGTGAGCCAAGCCGAAATTATTTTCTACCAATTTCTTTGACAAGAGGAATAGGACATCCATCACATCTGGTTTGTGGCTACTTTGGATTTAAAGCAGTCACGTAGAATCTATCCAAATTTTTAAAGCGCTGGGGAGATGTCAGAGTGCGAAAGCCACAATTAGAACGCAGGGTCGGTTCCTGAGGGTGAACTCACCAAGTTCTGTCAGTGACACTGCAGGAGCTCCTCTCTAGCGTATATTCACCTCTTCTCTTTTTCTCTGTTTTTTCTACCATTGTTTTTTTGTTTCTTCTCTCAGGTGCCCAAATGAGTTTACTGGTGATCGTTGCCAAAACTACGTAATGGCCAGCTTCTACAGTACGTCCACTCCCTTTCTGTCTCTGCCTGAATAGGAGCATGCTCAGTCGGTGCTGCTTTCTTGTTGCTACATCTTCCCCTCAGAGTCACCTAGAGCTAGAGCCTTCTACCAGGTCTAATATTGACTGCCTCTGCCTGTCGCATGAGAACATTAACAAAGCCACTGTGTTACTTCCCTGTTTGTGACTAGTCGGCTCTGAGTTACTAATAGGTGTGTGAGGCTCCAGATGTTTCTGAAATTGGTACTGCAGAATGTGATGCAAATTGATAGTCAACATCCAAGAGTGAAGTAATAATAAAGGCATTTCAAACTCACACTTGTATTGATAAAATAAAATCATTCCACCGACCAGTGCATCTTCTGTATCTAATGTCAACATCCTGACAAGGCTGTTGTCATGCTGTAACCGCTATACACTTGAAATGATGGTAAGTTAATTTTGGCTCAGTGTATTATTTATAAATAAACATCACAAAAAGGGTTCAGATGTATTTTCTTTATTAACCAAAGTTCACATGTAGGCATAAAGACAAACAAACAAAACACTACTAGGTAGGAAAATTGAAAGCAAATATTTTCCAGCTAAGGAAATATCCAGGCTTATATTTATGTTTCTCGGGAAATATGTAATTCAGAATGAGTTTAAATAATCACTAGTCCCTTAGTGTTTTTTAATATTCATGTTATTGTAAAAGGTAATCTTAGAAAAAGGTTATTATTTCTGAGAACTAATATTTCAAAATATAATAATTCAAATCTACAATAAATATGTAAATGTTTTATGTAGAGCTGACAAGTTAAGCAGATGTCTGTGAGATCACAATGTTTCTAAATTCCTCACTCCACATTGTAGATAATTGCCTGGTTAACTAAACTAGATGTTTGCCCCTCTCCTATAAACGGGGCTGATAGTGTTTCTGTTCTGAAACCCTTAGAAGATAATATTTGCTTATATCCCACTTAACCATTTAGATTGTGAGTTAGTAAGTTTTTCCTAGAAAGTTTCAGATGTTAAATATTTTAAGTTTGTGGTGATGATGTCAAAGCTACACCCTCCCCACCACTTATAGCTTGAAGACAGTCATAGACTATGAATGAACTGATAAGCTAACCTATGTTCCACTAAATCCTTATTTACAAATGTTAACACCAGACTGTGTTTGTCAATCCTATTGTCAGAAATATTTTACATAGCTTGCTGCAGTTTAAATTCTTAAAACATTAAAAGTAATCACACAAACTGGTTGTCTAGATGTACAAAAGGATCAGAGATTTGCCCTTTGTTCTGATTCATAAGACAAATAGAGTTCTGCCAGAAGTCAGAGATGTCAACACTGGGAGGCAGAGGCACGTCAAGCTCTGTGAATTAGATGCTAGGCAGAGCTACATAGTGAGACCTTGACTCAAAAAGAATTAAAACATTCCTAGATGTTATCAGAAAAATAGTCATGTATTTAGTGAGCTTATATTTATATACCTGCATAGACTCTGTTATTAAACATTGTTTCATAAGTCATAATTTTCCCTTGTTAAAAAACTGGCAAATTGACATTGCTAAATTTTAAGACATATTCAGTGAATTAACAAATATTGAAATGGTAGCATTTATCTGACACAAATTTTCTGTTCATAGCTATACATGATTTTTTTTTAAGTAGATAGGATGGAAGGTTGAAATAGGAAGGAAAATAGAATTTTGCTTAATGAATTAAAGGCACTTTTTAAATTATGTGTTTTTATTCAAATAGCATAGATTTAGTAAGCTCATGTGATGATATAGGTAGAAACCCAAGTGTTAGAATTTACTGAAAAGAGATAAATTATTCTATGTAAAGTGTCAGATACCTAGAGATGTGTTATACTTTGAAAGGAAGGTTGGCTCATTAGATAAAAGGCAAGCATTAAAAAAAAAAAACAGTTATTTCTCAGAACAATAGCTTAGTTTACTCTGCTATTAGTAACCACCAAAAATGTTCTCATTCACTCTTTAGCCATTTTCCCTTTTATTTGACATTATTTAAAAATAGCCACTGTGTCTGAAGTCCAGAATTGGGGCTCCTTAAATAAATCCTTTAGTAAGCATTCAGTGACACTTTTGGAAGACATGCAGGAAATTAGCATTCATGTTTAACTTGATTTAACAGGGACCGATAGGAAGCTCAGTGATGAGGCCAGTATGTAATGGCTCTGTTATTAATGCCACATGTCTGGAGGAGCAAGCGTTTCCAATCAGACACCATTTTCCAGAATCATCTTGCCCAGAGTTCATTTTCTAATCTCTGTGTCTGATGTTCTCAGTTTGTATCTTTGATAGAAGATAGGAAGGCAGGGAAATACATTTTGTTGTTCCATGTTCAATTAAAAGTGAATGCCAAAAGAAAATCTCCAGGATCTTCCCCCAGAAGTCACTTGAAATTTTGTTTGTTTATAGACAAACTGTCTTAGAGAGCATAACAGCGATTTTGAGGAGAAGATAGACTCCTGCCTCAAACAAAGTTTTAAAACTTAACGAACGCATGCATAACATTCCAAAGAGAATATGCACTTCAATGTGTTTAAAATGTAACTTACATTATTAAGATTAGATATTCATTCTTATCGTCATACCCTATAGAACATTGACTAATCTATAAACACTGATTTAAATTATGAAAGAGAGTGGTATAGTTTATGACAGCCATTTGTCTTGAAATCTAACATATAGTATTTTCTAGGAAAATATCATCCACTTTAGTCAGTTTTAAATATGACCCATTATGGTGCCATTGCTGCTTAATAAGGTTGTGATATTGTGATCACTAGCCTGTGGTGGTACGTGTGTATGTGTGTGCAGAGAGTCCACACTCAATGTGTAGACTTAGTGAAAGAAAAGAGAAGGCACATTCACAGCTCCAGTACCTCGAGATAATATGTGGCAAGTCTGTCCTGGAGAAGCTGGCAAATCATAGGAGCTAAATACAGAATAGCTCACATTATTAATTGCTTTAAAAGTGAACACTTAGAACTTGAACGACATTCTTAAAGTGAACAAACTTAGCCATTTGAGTCATAGGTTATTAGCATATAGGCGATTTCATTGATTTCTAACATTTTAAGAACCTGTTAAGACAATGTACTTATCAAACATGTATCTTGCTGACATTAGAATAAAGAACACTCCACATATGACATAATCGTCATAAATTCTAATTGAGTGTGAGATATTTGTGTGTGTGTGTGTGCATGTATGTTATGTGTGTGTTGTGTGTGTTCTTCACATGAAAATTGGGGAATAAGGCAAAAGTTTATTACATTTCAAAGAATTCAGTAACAATGCAGAGTGTGAAAAAAAGCATCTACATTTGTAAAGGTAAGTCTGAAATTAGAGTCACAACACTGAACTCATCCCCTTAAGAACTGGCATTAGTAGAATTCTTTAGAAAACCCAGAGAAACACACAATCAAGACTGTATATCTTTGAGATTATTTGCATAAACAACCACAAAGATGTGAAAAATAACATCCCGAATGCCATGAAATTTGAACAGAAACCATAGTGGCAATGGCTATATAAATTTGATGAAAGAAAGTTATTTTATTGCTCTTCTCTCTAATGCAGTTGAAAATTTAAATTAACCTCCAGGTTAATCGGTTTTCATCAAGTAATTATAAAATCCACACACAAAGGATTAGCAAGTCAATATTTAATAGTTTCTGGAGACTCTTGGATTTAAATTAATTTTTTATATTGCTATGGTCCTGGCAGGAAATCACATGTAGAAAAAGAAACGCGGTTGTTTACAGTAACCTTTATGTTTGTGAATTATTAATTGAATTTAAAGAATGTAGTGGCTAGCCAGAAGTTCAACAAAACCATGTGTTACATAAATGAGCTAACATCAGCAATAGATTAAGGAGAGCAGATAGAAAGAATTTCTTTACTTCATGTAAAGTTTGCATCTTCTGCTTCTTTTGTTAGATATAAAGGGAAAGAGATGGAGCTACCAATAGCAACATAAATGAGAACAGCTTTGCTCTGGGTCTAGAATGACTGATGCATGTGTCCTCTGCTCGTTTCCTTGTTAGGGCTCACAGCCAAAAGAGATTCCCATTTTAAGTACCAATTTCCCATTGAATTATTCAAAATTGGAGCTGCCTGATATGAATGACTTCCCTTGAAATGAAATTATAGTTAGACTTCCAGGCTTACCTATAAAACTGTAAATGCAATAATATGTATGCATGGGCATGCTACTAATTTTATTGAAGACTTAACCAAGCTTTCTATGCAACTAATGCAAATCATTAGAAGTGTTAACATAGGCATGGAATAATTCTTTGGAAAGGATTTTTTTTTTTTTAGAGATATGTCTTGATTTTAACCCTTAAATTATTAGTGACTTCTAGGAGGAAAAGGCAAGAAACAGAGAAGCCACTAGAAAGAAAATTGGATCATAGCCTTGTGAAAGAAACGAGTAAGGAAATTTATTATCGATTTCCTTAGAAACTAAATTTTTTTCACATTGATGCTCCAAAGTTTATATGAAAAAAAAAATGTCAGTGTGACAAATTGCACAGAGACAAGAGAAATTAATTTGTATTTGAATAGACCATATTATTATGAACATCTTGTACAACTGAATTAACCCTAAGGCTTCTGGTTCTTAATTCGTGAAAAGTTCAGATTACTTGTGGGACTATACTAGACCCAAATCAAAAGTCTTTTTAGGTCATGCCTCCCATCTTCATGATCCCTTTTTATTTGGGAAGCATCCTTTCTTGAAGTGGCTACAAAATGTTCAAGTCTGTTCATCCCTCCACCACATACAGCAAGCTTAAGAGCTGTCTCATTATAGTAGTGGATTGCCTTCATGTCTCCCCAGTCCGTAAGAGAAGGAAATCCCTGCCTCCCTTCATCCTCTCCACATAGTGTTTAGAGAAGGATAGCCTATGCTTCTACATGATAATGCTTGATGATCAGTGTTTGTTGCAAAAAAAGAATGAGTATCCTTCCTTTCTTTGCCTCTCTCCCAGCCGCTCATTTCCCCATTTCCCCATTTTAACCTGTGCAAGGCTTTGTAGAGAGCTGCGGAAATGCTGGGCATGGACTCACATCTCCACTCCCCTTCCCTGGGTGATGTGGAGGTTCTGTTGGCACCTGTGCCCACTGGAGTTCAGAACTGGGGAGAGCTGATCTAACTGTCTCTAACTAATAGTTTGGAAAAGCAGCTAATTAAAGTTAAAGACCCCAGAAGCTTTATCTCCACACACTTAATTTTATCTTTTTTTTTTTTTTTTTTTTTTTTTTTTGCAGCTTAAAAAAACCTGAGGTTTCAAGTTACCCAATATGACATGAAAATTATATTAAAAATAATGGGAAATAAATCATTAGTTATCCAATTCTCATGTTTCCTTTCTCATCTTTCTGGGTAGAAGCTTTTGTTGCTTTCTGTGAATGAAAAGGATAATGTATGTATTGAATGTAGGGGGAAGTTAACGTAGGTACAACTTTAAGAAAGAAAAGTACTAAAGAATAACTACCCACCAGCAAGGAAAAGTAAATCCAATGGGATAAAAATTTCAAACGAAATTACTGGTTTCTTGGCTTCTACTCTGCCACTGGGCACCTTTAGTTTAAACAAATAAACAAACAACAACAACTAGAAGCCTCCTTTAAATTTCACTTAAAAACAAATACCTCATTGCAAATGCTTTTACTAGTAATAAAAGACAAAAACAAACAAACAAACAAACAAAACATGTCTATTCTCAAAGGAGGAGTCAAGGATGGATGGTTCAGTACCTAACCTCCCTCAGTAGAAGCTTTCAAAGGTTTCTAAAGACCCTGGGCTGATGCTTTCACACCTCGCTGGTGGGCTCGGGCATCCCTGAGCATGCTTCCCTAACATCTACGGCCTGTCCTGTTTTGTGTGCACGCACAGAGAGCTGTCATAGTCATGTGTAATTTGTTTTGGAGTGCGATGTATTGCTCTTTTCTGAAACTTTTTTCCTTTCTTTCTTTTTTCTCCCCACTTGTCAACTTTCTGCATTGGCAGAGCATCTTGGGATTGAATTTATGGGTATGGACCAATCATCATTCCTTTTAGCCTGCAGAATGTAGAGCCTCTGAACTGAACTCTCCTGCCCTCCCTGTTCTTCCTTTTCAGTTCCTAACTAATTTCCTTTCTCTTTAGAAGGGATCATACAGCTATAACATGGGTTTCTCTGCCTTCAACATATGACTAGTTTATAAAAATGTTATGGAGTGCAGCAGTTTTTAAATTCCAAGCCTACCTTCACTTAGAGGTTAAAATGTCCCTCCTGCTGCAACTTGTCATAGACCCTCCTCTCCCCGTTTGTGTAACTCATTGATTGGACCATGCTGTTAGGTAAGAGCTGGGGTAAGTTGGAGTGGTGCATAGGCTACAGAACTCAAATGAGAGGCCAGAGGACAAAAAGGTTTAAGAACACCCACATTAAAAATAAATAAATAGCCCAATGACAGTTTCACATATAACACAAAAGTCATCTATTTAATGTGGCAGTTAATAGAAATGTCTTATATTGCCGTAGTCTGATATGCATGGAGTTGCTCACCCAGATTTCTTGAAGACACTCAAGTATGATTCTAGTCAACTTTATCTAGAAGCAAGGAAATAGAAAGGAGATGATGTTGTTTTAGGTGGGCACTCCAGTGATGGTGGAAGTACATCACTAAGGTTTGGATGAGCCAGACAAGTCATCATATAGAAGACTTCACACTCTAACTATCAACAATGTTCCCAAAGGCAGATGAAGTGTAGGCATATTCCTATAGGAACCAGAAACTGCAACCTTTCTGGGCTCCAGGTTCTTTGTGAAAGCTGTGTGAAAGACTAGAACAGGGTCTTGGGTCAATGACACCATGGCCTAATTAACAAACTGTTTGGTGCATGGTGGCATGGAGATGTGTAAAAAGTGTGTCCTGAGGCTGCTCTCCCCTTTTGGCTGACATCACATCTATTCAGAAACATAATGATGACACAAGAACACACAGGCATCTCTCGAAGGTACACGGAGATGCTCAATTGCCATCACTCTAAGAAAATAAAAATTTAAGAAGAAAACTATCAGATTTTTTTTAAAAGGCTCAAATTTATGTGAATGGGCTTTTTTCTTTTCTTTTCTTTTTTCTTTTTTCTTTTTGCATTAAAGCACACACACACATACACAGAGTATCATGGGTTCTTCCTTTCTCATAGGAAATATCCCTCTGTCAGAAATCTCACAGAACTGGCCTTTCCTGTGGGAAACCAAAAGCCAATCCCTCAGAACTACCTCTGTTACTAGCAGAATTTCCCCACTTGCAGCTTTATAGTCTGACTCTAGACTTTACTATTTTGATTTCTGAACAGTGGAGTCAAATAATTAAGCTACGTAAGTACTCCCTTAGCTTTTCTCACAGTTCATAAGGGCCATGCGCTGTTATCCACACATCTCTAAGGCTTCTTAGAGTGTAAGGCCAGTCCATTATATCCTGAAATAACTCCTGACCTTAAGGGTCATTTAAAAATAAGAGAGTAAGAATGGCTCTGTCTTTTCTCCTGGACACATTAGAATGAAAATGTGTTTGATGTGACTCATCATGGTCTGCCCAGCCAAACCAGAGACACTTGGAGCAGTTCCACTCATGAAGACAGGCCAGACCTTTGGGATGATTTTGAGTATTAGCTCAGATTTGCTCTTGCCTTGTGGATACAGTCACGCAAGAATAAAAAATTAGTAATAAAAAAAAATGAGAGGAACAATAGGCTAAAATAACATGCTGCTTATCCAAGTCTTTTATTTTCTTTTAGCATTCATACTGTGGATGCAGCAAAATCCTGAAAAAAAATATCAAGAAGAAATTTAGCTGAGAAATTTGTATGAACACAGATATGATATGAACACAGAATTGAATCCTGTGTCTGAGTTGCTTGTCTTAAGCTGGCTCCTTTCAGCTGCTTTGTCCTTTACTGAGCTTTCTAGCCACTGAAATCATTATTTTGCTCACAAACAATAAGAGTAGGCTGATCACCAGATGCTAGCGGGTCCACATATCCAACTCCTTTCCTAGTTACCAACAACCAAAACAGAGCTTGTTACAGTAATCCTTGAGAGTTTGGCAGGGGGACAGGGGGACAACCCATGACAACCCCAATGCTCACTTCAGTCCTTTTATATATACCTTATTTATTTCCTAGCTTTTCAAAGAGTAAGGTATTGAGGTGTTAGTGAAAAGCTGCAACCAAGGGCTTTCCTACCCTCCCTCTCTTTCCTCTCATCCATTTGTGAAACCAGAGCCAGGATCTCATATGTTCTAGACAAGCACCCTGCCTCCAAGCTACACGCACACCAGGCCTCATTGACTTTAAAGGAAGAAGTCTGATAGCCAAAAGGGGAATCCAGGGCCTGCCATTTGTTGATGACAATGCTAATGCTCCATTTCATAACCAATGTGTGCTTCTGTGAAGGAGTCCTTGGAAGGAAGAGCACTGAGATATGGTTGTGCTGTGTAGACATACACACTAAGCACCATTTAGGATGCCAGGGAGGGAGGCTGTGGCATCATCCATTCACAGATAACACCTCATATCCCCTGCCTTGGTACATCTGGGGGTATGCAAGAGGTCCAAGCAGTTAACACATAAGCACCCCTCCCCACACTCCTATCATCATTAGACTTGTACAGCGCACACACAAACACAGCAACTCCACAACACCAACTGTATGTCTCCTGCACACTGTGGCACCGCAATACACCAACTGCTTCGCTTTTCTAATCATGGCTTCCACGTCACAGCTAGCCTAGGTTAGGAGTTATGCTGTATGGGTCACCCCTTCCCACTTTGTACCCACCTTTTCCTCCCCACCCCCACCCCAAGCATCTCCTCAATCTGGTTTTCATTTCCTCATTTATTTTCTCCCTTAATATGAGGCATGCTGTGCCAGGGACTCCAGGTGCCTCCCTAACGTTTAACCTTCCTTTTCCTTTGTATCTGACTTTCTCACTCTCAGCCATTCTTTCAGTCCGTCTATCCACTTGGTTTGTTTTTCCTCTCCACCTCCAATCCTTTCTGTTTGTTTTTGTATAATCTTTTCAGTGTTGTAATCTTCTACCCGCTGACTTCTATTCTCCTCTTAATGATGAGTGCTCTATTAATTTGATTTGACAATGTTCTTGACCTGTTAACCGGGATTTGATTACCATGGACTTGGCTTGTAGGAAATGTTTTCTTTCATGATAAGATCCTTTAATTGATAGAAATTAAAAGTCACTTATTCATGTTTAAGAAAACTTCCTGCCCCCTCTCAATGAGGAGAATAATATAAGACTGAACATATGATGGAGTATTCACTCTGCATATCTCAGATATGGATGCTCAGATAAGGATGTTCCATTTGTACAGTACTCTCCAGTTCTTGCCCAGGTTATTAATTTTAATGGCAAACACACCAGTCTCCATGTGTTCTGGGCAAACATGGGAAGATTTTCAAATACATACAATCAGATGATTGGAAGCTCAGCGGCTAAAGGATCAGCATCCACAGTAAGTCTGCAAATTTTGTTAACAGCCTGACTCACCTGTGTCTAAAATCAATCAAGCCATTCTCCAAAGACACTCATTTTTAACTAGAAAAGTTTTCACACATTACAGACTTACTGCATCTGGAGTAGAGAGGTACCTGCAGCTCAGAGTACCACACTCACGCTCTTAGAATAGTCAAGCTGCCTGATATGGGATTATGCAATCTGGCCCAAAGTATACATCATTTGTGTTAATGATGGGCTTAATGCAAGTTGGATCTCTGACTTCAACTAAGAGCGTAATAAGCATTTTCCTCCAAAGAACAACTCCCTTCTGTGGCTCAAGAGTGCCCTACCCACCATGTTGGGTTTTCTCTGGCACAGCACCCTGTTCCCCCACAATATACCTGTTTCTTCTAGTTCATTTTCTCTAAACTTACTAACTACAAGCCGAGTTCATATTTGCAATTACTTTCGAATTCAATTTGTTAAATGTAGACATGTCTCTCTGTAAAGACCACTGGATATGAAGTGATGATTTAAAACTTAAGAAAAGTAGAAAGATCACTGGGGTGGAGGGTGGTAAACTGAGGAAGGATGATTGAGGGAGGAAGAAAGGAGGGTCTCCCTAGAGCCAGTCTTAGGTCTCTTTATCTACCTTGATTCCTGTTGTCTTTGCAAGAGATTTTTTTATAGAATATTTAATAAATAGAATAACATTGATATAGTTTTGATCAGTTCTTTTGTAATGATGTCTATGATTTTTCTCATGTAATATCTTATATATAATAGCTGGTAATTAGAGGAATCATAAAATATAGTATGTTTTTAACTTTCAATGCCCTAGCTAGCTTGTTATTTATGCTCAAAGTATAGTCCAGAACATATTATACCTTAGACATGAGTGTAAATGTGAAGTATCATCAAGTGTTGATTGTCTTGTGGACATGGGTAATGTCATGAAGCATGCCACCTGTTTGGTTGTAAGTCCTGGTGGTGGTAGATGACATCAATGACATCTGTTCTCACCCTTTTCCAGAAGCGGAGGAACTGTACCAGAAGAGGGTACTGACAATTACTGGCATCTGTATCGCCCTGCTGGTGGTCGGCATCATGTGTGTGGTGGCCTACTGCAAAACCAAGTAAACCTTCCCCTCGTCTACTGCCCTTGATGTAGAAGCATCTTAGGCGAGCAGGGCTTTGTAGTGGCAGATCCCATGCCTAAGTATTGGGGGGAAAAGGAACATAGGAACTTACATCTTTATGTTCCAGAGCGAGTAATATACATTGTGAATCTTTGTGAATCTGTTTGTGTGAAATTAGACAAATTTCTCAGCGACTGTGGCTTTGTAAATGGATAAAAGCATATATAGGATTAGCATTCCATACAAGCACTTACTAAAAGTGTAAATGCCAAAAGGGGTAACTGGGAGGGGTCGAATTTTAAGAAATAAAAGAAGCACTTTATGGTATACAAAATACAGAGTTTGAGGGGATTTTGTTTTTGAGAGATAATATGATTATTTCTTAATTCTATTAGGTTTCCAATATAAATGCTCTATAAATGTGCAGTGTATAAAGGGATTTTTGTGGAAGGAGAAGCAGTCCATATTTGTTTGGAAAAAAGTTAAAAATAAAATCTTAAAGATGTATGGTCATCATGCTTGGCCTTCTCCAGGTATCCATGTTAGCACACACGTTGGCTGACTGATGCATCCCTCTCTCCGCTTAGGAGTTCTTCAAGTCTAAATGTAATGCTCAGTTAATAGAGTGTTGTTTGCATTTTGCTTGATAACATAATATTTTCCGGTCAGAACTGATCACACGAAATTTCTTGATCTTAATGTTGTACTGGAAAACAGAGCTAACATGCAAATTTTTTGCCCCAAAATCTACAGCATAAATTATGTTTTCACAGTATCCAAGTAAATTAATTAATTAATTGCTTAATTAATTTGAGCAAAGAGTGAGAGAATCAGACAGTCATGGAATTGGCATCGTAAGTCTTATTAGATTCAAATTTGAATATTTACCACTTTTTTTTTTTTTTAACAAAAAGGCATTGCAAGTATAGAGTCTTGTTAAAATTGTGCTAAAACATAATGGCAAACTACACCCAAAGTTCCACAGACATGCATGTGATAGCCACAAACAGTAACTGTATAAGATGTACAATTGAAAAGCTCAATTAATTTTCTTAAGAAATCCACAGGAAAATTTACAAATAGAATCAGCCTCATTAATCACATAGTACAAAGTATATAAGACCAATGGCTATCTGTATGATTTAGACAAAGATAGTTGAGAGGTTAGCCAAATACTAATGCATTTGGGTTTTTTCTCCTTTTTTATTTTCCTTCAGTACATTTAGCTACATTTCTATAAGAATTCCATCTAACAAAACCTGTTTTCTCAGGATGTGTGATACTGCTAATTCTGAGACAGAATTATGAGACAAGTGTCACATACTTCCCTTCGCTCATGATCATCACCGTCTGAGTGCCTCAAGTTATTCATTAGTATTAATAGAGTAAAGATTTGGCTGTAGGGAATAAAAAAAAAAGGATGAGAAACAAACATCTCCTTTTTCCATATCCAGGAAACAGCGGCAGAAGCTTCATGATCGGCTTCGGCAAAGCCTTCGGTCAGAACGGAACAACATGGTGAACATAGCGAATGGTCCTCACCACCCAAACCCACCACCAGAGAACGTGCAGCTGGTGAATGTATGTTGACGGACCCAGTGAGAGAACCAAGCATGTGTTTACTGTTCAGACACACTGAAGTCAGGTTTTCTAATCTGAGACTCTTTACCTGCTGCCAGTTAGCACAGTAGTCTTCCAGAAACCCAAGGTTTGGCCAGGAGAAAACAGGGATGGCCTTTTTACAATGGATCCAGTTATTAGCACATGTTTCCTTACACTGTAGCATTTAAGACATTGAGATGATGCTTGGTTTGTCCTTCAGGAGTGCCTAGAAAGATGATAAACATGGCATAAGTCATAAAGAATAAAATCATAGTCGGAAGGAATATTTATTTTCAGTCATTTGGGAATGAATGCTATGCCAGTATATCTCTGACTCATAGCAAACCAAGCAAAGGACTTTGAAATGTTTTTATTAGGATCCCTTCATAAGGCATGTGATTTTCAGATTCTGGTGTCCTTGAAGAATTTAGAACATGGAAAAGTGGGAAACTTAGAGCAAAGCTAGGAAAATGTAATACTTGAGTATTCCTTGCCTCCTTCTCTGTGATGCCACAGCCTCCACGTGAAGTGAACCTTCAGTCATTCACATATTTTGTTTTTATTGTACTAGGCATGTAACTTCTAAATTTGACTAGATAGCCTACTCCCTGAGACTGGGAACATACCATCATTGAGTTCTTTGTTATAGTAAATGATCAGGCCTAGCCCTCTTCCCAGATCTCATTGATCTTCATGTTCCAGCACAATTCCCATTCTTTCCCTTGGAATGTGTTGTTCTCTTAATAGACATAGCTTAAAAGTTGCAATACCATTTTCCATCCTGTAAGAGAAGGTAAGGTGTGTGTTTAGGGTTGAGAAGATTGGTCATAGATTCACGTCAGGAACTGGTGGTTACTACTGTACTCCCTAGTCTCGTAACATGGAATTCTGGGAAAATGATGGAGCAAAGCACTAATAGCTTTTGCTTCCCTCCCAATAACGGCGTTCATTAGAATGTTTCCAAGGTCAATAAAAGCACTCATTGCCAACATAACTATAACATTTAATATATAGTATATATAATGTAATATGTATATATTATATAATAGTGTGATATATTATCCTATACAGTATAATATATAATAGCAACAGGACCATGACTGCTTGGATTTCAATTATAGCACAAATAACTCCTTTCAATGTAATTTCTTAGTTATATCTGGCCCCAAAACAATGCCTACACCACTAAAATAAAACAGTTGGTCCAACGCACTTAGGGAGTTCTTAATAATTGTTAAATAGTATTTTCATTAGACCCACTGGGTTCAAGGTGCTTCCAGAAGGCAAGGGTACCAAAGTGGCAGCGGTGCAGCAGTTGTCCCCAGGAAGATCCAGAAGGGAAAGTATCTCCACAAACAGAGGCAGCCTACAAAGTTCAAGTTGTGTGTTTAAGGCCTTCCATGATGGTCAGGTCCTTTAGAGCCCTATCTCAGCAGACATTAGAGTCCCCCACCCCACTCATTTCTGTCTATTCCTTTTCTCAGGGTTTAACTTCTTTCACTCAGATTTTTAGACGTACAAAGGGCACCTGCAACAATTTAAAAGGAGCTTTAAAAACATCAGCATCTCACTGTTAGCAGTCAGTAAATAGCTATTGTGCTATGCTGACAAAAGTAAAGATGACTCACTAAAGCTAAAGCCCTGCGTATAGCATGGGGCCTTGTTCAGACCTTGAAAATATTTTAAGTCCTTGAAGTAGCACTGAGCAAGTTAAAATCTTCAGCAGTATTTGTAGGGCCAGCATAGGCTTTATGAAATTAAAAAAAAAAAAAGATTTAAAATACCAAAGTTCACATTTTTCTAATGACATGGAATTTGAAATAAGTCAGACTATATGTACATTTCCACCCCCAGATAGAAGTTAGTTTTCTTGGCCTAAAGAAATGCAGCCAAAAATAATACTGGACACAATGTTTGGGGCATTTCTGGTATCAGTTGGAACTGAGAGAAATGAAGTTGAGATTTTAGGATCTGTCTTGTGCAAACATTCAGAACGGGATTTGTTCAGGCCATGTATCTGACATCAAAGCCAGAGTAGCCAGAAAAGGGCTCACCATCTGGCCAGCTGAGAGAGATAACCTGAGCATATGTGTGAGAACTAATTAGTGTATTTGTGTTTTGACTTACATGAACTTTCAAATTCTGCCTCTTTGTTTATGCAGCAATACGTATCTAAAAACGTCATCTCCAGTGAGCATATTGTTGAGAGAGAAGTGGAGACCTCCTTTTCCACCAGTCACTACACTTCCACAGCCCATCACTCCACGACTGTCACCCAGACACCTAGTCACAGGTATGAAGGGGAAAAAATGACAGAAGAAAAAAATGTCCTAAGCAGAATTTATTTTGTTCATTAATCCTTTCTATCCATTCCTAACAAAACAGCAAAGGCGACAGTTTAAAGCAGTAAAATGGACAGGCTGTGAATGTTAATAGATTTTAGATATAAACTGCTTTTACCTTGTAAGCGTAAACCTAATGTGTCCATTACAGACAATAAAAAGTGGTTAATAATTATTACCTTGTCGCCTTGCTGTTCCGCAGTCTAGAAATTGCCTTGATTTATGCCCAGCTACTCATTGGATTGCTGCTCACTGCAGGGAAAAAAATCTGTCTAGATTCATTGTGATACTTAAAAATTTGTTTCTAAAGCTTAGACTGCCCCGGGAAGTACCCCCTGGAAATGCCTACCATAGCTGGGCACTCCGTTCTTAGATCCCCTGGCTGTGATGTCATGCTGGCTGTGCTCACTCTACCAAGTACAACAGCAGACTTCCAGACATAAGGCACACAGCTATGCCGTTGGTTAGCCCAAGCCACTCAGTACCATGGGACAGCACTAATACTACATCATGTCATTTGATAAAGATTTATGGAATGAATGAACAAATTCATAATCTATGTGCTCACGAGTCCAATCTGAATCGGGATTCCCTTTACAATAAAGATCTTTGTATCATTTCTGGGCTACTGATGTATCAGTCAATTGAAATGTTTGCCACTTTTGTTCTTTGCCATTTTTCCACACAAAATGAAGGTAATCTGTCTCACTAGCTTTTAACATTTCTTCTCTACCCAGCTGGAGTAATGGGCACACGGAAAGCATCCTTTCAGAAAGCCACTCTGTAATCATGATGTCATCGGTAGAGAACAGCAGGCACAGCAGCCCAGCCGGGGGCCCACGAGGACGGCTTCATGGCCTGGGGGGCCCTCGCGAATGTAACAGCTTCCTCAGGCATGCCAGAGAAACCCCTGACTCCTACAGAGACTCTCCTCATAGCGAAAGGTAAAACCGAAGGGCAAAGCTATCCTGGAGCAGATCCTCATTCAGTGAGAGAATCCCATGAGCACCTGCGGTCTGTCCTAAGGAAATTCATCCTTATATAAAGGGCGTCATCAATTCCCTGACGCTCCTAGTTGATGACGTCATCCTCTTACTTTGGCTGAACTCCTTCCTCTTGAGCTTCTCCCACCATCCCAGTGGCTGACAGGCAACCAACTCCTAATGAGCTGGAGTGACGTAATGTGGAAGGTACAGCCGACTTGGAGTTCTCAGACCTGACCCTAGGTTCAGACTCACTGGGGCCTTCCTCTCTTCAGGTGTACCATTTTAAGGACCCTCATCTAATTCCAATCGGCCAGCTGTCCATTCTCTACCTCAATGGTTGTTCGGCCCTCGTCTTCTCATGCTCTCACTACCCTACCTCTAGCCTCAGTTAAATCAAGTCAAGGGCTGTGACATTGCTGATGGTCAGGGGGAATGCCTCCTCCTGTCCTACCACATTGTATCCATGTATGAAATCCCTAGAAGTCATGGGTAAATAAAGGTGTTGTGTAATGAGCCTGGCAGCCTTTATAGGTGAATTTTGAAGCAGATATTGCCTCCGATATTACCATCAATCCCAAAATGTTTGCTTTCTCTTTTGGGGGAAGTCCAATTTGGGTTGGAGAAGTGATGACAGGAGCACACTAAAGGACAGAAAGAGAGTAAACTCGGAAAAGTACTAAGTAGGAACCTTGAACTTGGACATTCTCTTTATCCATTTGCACCTATGCTAAATAAAAGTCATGGCCAGCTGACCATTTAGCCTATCTGCAGGCTGTTACCTATTGATTTTCCAATCCAGTTCATTTATTTTCTCACTGTTATCTCAGTTTAGGCTATTTCCATTGACTAAAGGGTCACTAGAATGCCAAGCCCATATGTATTTTTGCAGTTACATGGGTGGAGATGATTTCAAAGAACTTCTTGCTCATGGACCTGGAAGTACAACCAAGAATCCACAGGGGGCTTTCAGGTCAAAGAACCTGCCTGCTGACCACCTTGTCCCCAAAGCAGTTTCAGAACAGAATAGAATTTATGAATTTAGCATTCTCTTTATAACATATCTGCTTCCGGAAGAGTGTGGTCTAAAAAATTGTTTAAAGCATTAACCTCGTGTAATTATATTTTTGTATATTGACATCTGCCCATCCTTATTCAGCCCTCTTAAAACATGCAAAGAAGGTAGAGTGGGGTTTCTTTTCATTACCATGGCTTGGTTTTGAGGGTTCTGTCTGCTAAAGTAGGCATCCAGGCATCACCCAGGTACTACCTAGAGTTACAAAACAGTCTTAAACTCAAAAGATCTTGGGGAGAAAAAGATGAATCACTTGTATGTGTTGGTTGAACTGTGACTAGCATGTCTCAGAAGGTCTAATTTAGGTACCCTCAAAAGATGTCTGCAGACTTTGGTCCCAAACATTTCAAATTCTGAGACACTTTTTCCAATTTTAAACACTGGTGGATCTCACTTCCATATCACCATGAATCATAGAAAAGTGAGAGAATTAATAGGCTTCCTCTTTCCGTTGGCTCGAGTTCAGAGAGCAGTATCCTGTGTCATCACAGGTCACATCAAATTAGACTGTGACTGTCAGTGTCAGGCAGAGTCACCCAGTTGCTGTGCACTACAAGCACCGTTTTCAAAAGATGAGGATGATGACTCAGAGTCAGCCCAGAGGACATACCCTCCTGTCTGAAGGAAGGTACAGTGCTGCAAAACAGGCACACGGTATCTGGACTGTAATGGTGGCATTATCCAACACAGCATGGCATGAGATAGCATGGTACACCAAACCCTTGTGTATACACAGAAGCTTACTAGGCACTTGTGAGGATGTTTGCAAGTATTTCTGGAAGGAAACCAAAAGCTGATGTAGTGTTGGGATTTGGATGAGAAATACATGGGAGATTGGAGTTAGTGTCCACTGTGGTGACATGAAACCAAATTATGGTTCCTCTCAGGCTTGCCTTCGGATGTATTACACCCTGAAATGGACAGTTGCAAATTGAATGTTAACTAGTAGCATTTCATGAAAATTTCAACTTAAAAGCACACAAATGTTTTACACTGCAATTTTTAAGTTACTATGCTCTTTTTTTTTCATAAGACATAACCTTATAGCTGAGCTAAGGAGAAACAAGGCTTACAGATCCAAATGCATGCAGATCCAGCTGTCAGCAACTCATCTTAGATCCTCTTCCATTCCCCATTTGGGCTTCATTCTCTAAGACCCCTTGGCCTTTAGGAAGGTATAGTATTTAAGAATACTTCTTTCCCTCTAAGTCCCCAAGCCTTGGTCTTTATAAGCTGAGATGTTCTTGGGAGTCCCCTTGTCTTGGCTCACATACTTTTATGTAAATTCATGATGAGACTGGAACTCTCAAATGCTTTAATGAGCTAGATGACTTAGCCAATCTTTGCATGATTCGTATAAGGAAACTCTTGGCTTTATAAGGATAGGACCCAAGGGTACTGCACTTCCTAGTGTAAAACTTACATATTCAATGATGACTGTTCTCTGATTATATCCCGTGGTGAACTCTGCCCCTACCCCATCCCTGTTCCGTGTCCTCTTAATCCACCACACTCATGCGGGATATTCTGTGCTCACACAGGTATGTATCAGCCATGACCACCCCGGCTCGTATGTCACCTGTAGATTTCCACACGCCAAGCTCCCCTAAATCGCCCCCTTCGGAAATGTCTCCACCTGTGTCCAGCATGACGGTGTCCATGCCCTCTGTGGCAGTCAGCCCCTTTGTGGAAGAAGAGAGGCCTCTACTTCTTGTGACGCCACCAAGGCTACGGGAGAAGAAGTTTGATCATCACCCCCAGCAACTCAACTCCTTTCATCACAACCCTGCACATCAGAGTACCAGCCTCCCCCCTAGCCCATTGAGGATAGTGGAGGATGAGGAGTATGAAACGACCCAGGAGTATGAGCCAGTTCAAGAGCCTATTAAGAAAGTCACCAATAGCCGGCGGGCCAAAAGAACAAAGCCCAATGGTCACATTGCCAATAGGTTGGAAATGGACAGCAACCCAAGTTCTGTGAGCAGTAACTCAGAAAGTGAGACAGAAGATGAAAGAGTAGGTGAAGATACACCATTCCTGGGCATACAGAACCCCCTGGCAGCCAGCCTTGAGGTGGCCCCTGCCTTCCGTCTGGTTGAGAGCAGGACTAACCCAGCAGGCCGCTTCTCCACACAGGAAGAATTACAGGCCAGGCTGTCTAGTGTAATCGCTAACCAAGACCCTATTGCTGTATAAAACCTAAATAAACACATAGATTCACCTGTAAAACTTTATTTTATATAATAAAGTATTTCACCTTAAATTAAACAATTTATTTTATTTTAGCAGTTCTGCAAATAGAAAACAGGAAGAAAAAAACTTTTATAAATTAAATATATGTATGTAAAAATGTGTTATGTGCCATATGTAGCAATTTTTTACAGTATTTCAAAAACGAGAAAGATATCAATGGTGCCTTTATGTTATGTTATGTCGAGAGCAAGTTTTATAAAGTTACGGTGATTGCTTTTTCACAGTATTTCAGCGAAACCTCCCATATATTCAGTTTTTGCTGGCTTTTTGTGCATTGCATTATGATGTTGACTGGATGTATGGTTTGCAAGGCTAGCAACTGTCCCTCTCTTTGCTTCCAGTAGCACCCAACCAGTACTGTCTTGAAATGGCACATCCATCCAAATACCTTTCTACTTTGTATGAGGTTTTCTTTGCTTTCCCAATACGAAATGAGTTCTCTCTACTCTGTCAGCCAAAGGTTTGCTTCACTGGACTCTGAGATAATAGTAGACCCAACAGCATGCTACTATTACATATAGCAGGAAACTGCACTAAGTAATGTTAAATATTAGGAAGAAAGTAATACTGTGATTTTAAAAACAAACTATATTATTAATCAGAAGACAGCTTGCTCTTGCTAAAAGGAGCTACCATTGACTTTAATTTTAACTTTTTAGTTATCGTTGGTCTTGATAAAAGTAACAGCTTTGAGTACAGCTTAGAAAAATGGGTTCTGGCTTGCTATCAGGATAAATCTATCAACATAGAAAGGACTCAGTTTCACTTTCTGTCTTGGGGAAAATGATCCAGCAGCTTATCTGTTGACCAACCAACCACAGCTGCTAAAGGTGCAATCCTTTCTGACATATTTTTTAACTGACTGGTTGTACCCTCTTCTTGGTTCCGGAAGAGGCACATAGTGTCATGAAGCCTCAGATCCAAGAGTACACTCAGCCATCTGCCCCAACCACTTGTATTGTACAATGTGCCTGTGGTGCATAGCGGTGACTTGGCCATTGTAGGAAAATGTTCCACTGGTAGAGCATTTAGGAGTGAGTGTGTAGAAGTCACAAGGGGAAAGCAGCTGCACTACCCAGTTGACATCTTAACTTGGTTTGGTTGGCCACTCCTTTCTCCCCATTATGTTTCTCTTGTGTTCAACATTGCCTTGATTAGGTCATAACTATGCATGGATATATTTTTTTGTTTTGTTTTTGGCCAGGAATGGCCAATGTGCATGTGATTTGTGATTAGCAAGAACTTTCCATAGTGGTGCCTCCCTAGGGAATATCAATAGCATTGGGAAGATTGCAGCTTTTCTTGCAGAAGTGACCCCCATTCATGGACTGATCTCTCTCCATAAATAGTCTGTATCTTCCATTTCTCTCCTCTAAGTAATTTTTCCCATACTGTCTCAAAAGCAAGACTAAGATTGGTTTAAACTTTGTGTGCTCTCTTGTGATTGGAAAGCCAATGGATGCTTATAGATATTAACATATGAACAACTGTTAATCCAGAGGGAAAAATGAAAAGTGGGTGGGTGGGTGGGGGGATAACCCCTCAGAACCCTGTTCCTGTTATCTGTCAGTCAAGACCGGAGCTTCCTGAGCGGGTTCTTAGGCATTCCATAGCAAAATGCGAAGGAGTTGAACAGAGGACTGGCAAAGTCAATGGCAATTATTGATTCTTGTTCTCAGTTGAACCAAATCTATTTTCTTTACCGAGCTTCGTTCTAAGTCAAAGGAAGTGATAACCCACAAGGAGATCTTAGAAAAATGCTGCAGACTGGCCACAAGTCCATGTGTTACACTCCTCTGTGTTTCTGAGAGAAGCTTGGCTGTAGGCCCCTTCAAGTTACTCATAGTATTTGAAGTCTCTCGTTTCTTGCCATTGGTCACAGGACAGTTCTCTGTGCTCAGAGCGATTTTTAATATTTAGTATACACAGAGGAATGAACCCCTGCAGGTGGAAGCCCAACGCTGACTTCCCAGTGTTGCAGAGAGTGGTTAACTCACCACAGGGAGGAAATGTCAGCCAGCTTGAGAATGTTCTCTCAAGGTTGCCTTTAAAGGCTCGACTCACCTTATCATTCAATAAAGAAATTTCTTTATTGTTATTTTAAAACTCTAAAAGAAATCAGTTTCAGATCTGTTAGTCACCAGGGTATTAAGAAGATCCCTTCTGAAAAACAGACTCCTCTGATAACATTTAAAAAAAAAAAAGGCAGCATTTTACTAGCATGAGAAATTCTACAATTTTTCCAGTTGCAAATATATGTGATTTTTTTTCTTCTGTGCTTTATCTGGTAATCTACAATTGCCACGGTAGTTGAGAAAGCCTTTTTCCCCAAGAGAACAAAGCTTTCCTTGAGGAGAAGAGCCACGTGGCTGCTCAGGGCTACCTGTTGTAGCCTCTGCATTTATATCTCCAGGAATGTCTCTACAGTGCTTCACTGCCAGGTCTCTCTCAAGCATCCTGTTGCTGAATCCAGGCAGAGCTGAAGCAGGCCAGAAGAATGCACACCTGTGCTCCTGGCATGTATGGAGATGCCTTGTATTTTAAGGGAGTACAAATTACTCAGAATTTAATAACAACTATGCTTCCTGGGTCTTAAATCAAAACTACTGAGAGTTATATAGTGGGATATAGTAGACACCAAACTCCCTTTGTACTTACTCAAGATTTGCTTTCTGTCCTGCTTTCCCTTCCATTCACCCTCCTACCCTCAAGAGTGCCTGGTGGACAGCCTTCTGCTTACTACAAACTGGTCCTCCATGTAAGAGAGAATGTATCTCAAGCAGCAATATGTCATCTCTTTCTTGTGTCTGTGTGACTGTCGATATGGGTGGAATCTATCCAGGGTAACTTTCTCTGTATCTATTCCTCTTTTGGCCTGAAGTTGAAGGTATCAGTGATATCACTGAATAAGGAAGATCTGGCCTTCCCTTTTAGTCCTGGCTGCATTTCCAGCAGCTGCAGAGATTTCTAGCCTCTAAGATCCATGAAACACTATGAAGAAATGCAGACAAAAGGAAATGGCCACACATCACAATTTCTAGTATATATTCTTTTGTAAATACACATTGTATAGTACTTAGATGTTTTCTTAAGTCATTTACTGTCTTTATGAATTAATGTTAGTTTTTAGTCTCTAAACTTACTGTATTACATTGTAAATAACATATTGTCCTTTATTATTTATATTTAAACATCTAACATAGAGAATTGTTTTCATATAAGTTTAAGATAAATGTTTAAAATATATGTTTTTCTTTGCTTTAAAATTATGTACCTTTTCCTTTTTTTTCCATTTTTTTTTAAAGAATAATTTATTGTTCAGGAGAAAGAATATATATGTAATTGAAACTATTTGAAGAATGCACATTTGAAGGCCATGAGGTACTGATAAACTAAAGAATTTATTATCTCAAATACTAAGCAATAAGTAATTGTGATTTATTTAAAGTATTGTTCATTTCCCAAGAAAGTCATACTGCAATAAAAATGCTATCTGTGGAGACATGGGTGTGTTGCTCAGCAGACGAGCATTCGGTCTGTCAGAGTAGCACTTTTCATCTTGCCATGCCTGCTATGCTATGGGCTGTGCTTCATGGAGCCCATGATCATCTTGTCTCTGTTGCTTTTGCCATGTTATCCATCCTTGAATCACCTCTCTCCTGACTCTGTTTACCACTTCACTCCTTGCTGTAGGAAACACAAAATCAAGCAATAGAATGTTTCATTTCACAGCCACCAAACTGCCATTCACAAAGACATCAGAGGGAAACACTGAATAACTTTCTAGATCCTGATTGTTGATCTATTCTGCAGTGACATCAAGAAACTTACTCAGATTAATGGCAATGACTGTGCCAATCCTATGCAATCATAAGAGAAAGAAAAAAAAAAGGAAAAGCTATCAAGGTTCAAATGATTCAACGGCCATAGTAGCTTCAAAGACATCTACGTTAAACTTCCCTATAATGTCTTTAAATTTACTACTCATCATGCACACCATTTTATGAGAAGGCTAAGGAGCAGTGGCTTTACTCTCCTCATTCTTTAAAAAAAAAAAAATCAAAATAATGCCCAACATACTGCTCAGGGAGGGGTCTATGCATGGAATATTCCTCACATTATAAGATTCATCATAGTATGGAGGCAGTGCTTTTTTTATTAAAATTAACCCTATGAAGCCATATTTTAACAAATAGATACTTTGTGTATAACTTTTATATATTTCAACCATTCTCATTATCTCAGAGAGATGGAAAGCTTTTAAAAGATGTGCAAATAAGCCAGCCTGCTTTGGAGTTTGAGCATAACCTGAGATTTCCCATCAGAGTATACCTTTGATGTAGACATGATTCCTGGAAACTTATAATAGTGGCACAAACATCACGTCCAAGCGGTTTAGAAGTCCAGGAGACTTAGTGTTCTGAAGCTCCATCATGAATGCACTTGCCCGAGCATCAGATCAAAAGATGAGAAAATATTTAAGTTAGAATGTGGGTCCTTTCCCCAGTTTATACTTACATTTGCCAATCCCATGCCCAAACTAAAAGCTGTAAGCAACAAATATCAGTAACTTAAGAGAGACTTGTGCACCTAAGCGGTCATGCTACTTCAGGCAGAAGAGTTACATAAAGCAAGGTAATGTAGAGAAATGAAAAGTGACTTCTAGTCAAACAAAGAGTCTAGATAATTCCATGATTCTTGAGTTGTTTTTGATTCTGGAGTGATAAATCTAGGTCAGTGCTGCAAACTAAAACGGAAGATGTCTGTCTTTCCCAGCTAGTCTGTCCAAGTTTCTCTTCTCTGCTTCAGTGATGAATCATCAAAGGGCTTAATGTCAAGGATTTGCTGATAAGACAAGTTGGCCTACAATCTAACCATTTAAGATATCGGGGGGGTGGGAAATGGGGCATCAGTTGATCTTAGTTAGCATCATGTTGCATTCTCTCATTCTGGACACTCTTCTGAAAGATGATGCATTAAAAATAATTTATTTAGGGACAGAGAGCTTTATGCCTATGAAGGGAAAACCTTTCCCTTTGTTTAAGAAGCTGCTTATTGTACCCTACAGGGTAGTTGTTAGATCAGGCAGTACGTGCTCTGTACATATCTGTCGGCCTTACTGATACCCTTAATCCTGCAACTTGTACACCTCCCTGGTTAGCTATTGCTATTTAACTGTGGTTGAATTAAAACTATAGCTGCTGTAGGAAAAGGATTTTATTACTGTAAAATATCATGACAACCTCTTTTTTTTAATAATAAAAATAAGAGACAGAATGGAGTGACGATTTAACCCAAGGATCTTTCTCTAAACATCCTCTTTCAAATGAACTTTCAGGAATGGAAATTTATGGGAGAAAATCTATCTCTTCCCACTCTGTTCCAACAAGGCTAAGGAATTAACATCTTTAATGCCTTATTGTGTATTCACATATGAAGAATTGAAGTACTAAGTATCAATACTTTTATACTGTTTATGACTGAAAATATCCTGTAACTTTTTTATTTGCTTTATGCTAGGGAAAAAATGGTAGAAATTTAGACCCAGGGAAGTTAGACTTCATTCTCCGAGCAATGTATCTACTGAGTTGTAGGTATGTTGTGGATACCTAATTTCTCTCAGTCCCTTCTTGCCAGTAGACTAAGTATGGTGAGCATTTTCATGTCCAGCTCTCCTTAATATAGTAAGAGTTCTATCTAAATCAACTTCTGTGTTAGAGAAAGGAGTCTTCCTGCCTTTGCTTTACAGATATTCTGGAGCCTAGGTTGCTTAACAGAGCAACTCTGTCCATCTTCTCTAGCCTCAGTTTTCTAAGGAAGTGCAAGTCCATCCATAAGAGTAAAGTCACAATTTTGGTGTGTAGGTGGCAAATTCTAGTCAAAAGAAGAGGACTTCCATGGTAAGAACAATGGCCCTGCCTCTGAAACTTTGTGAACTCCTGCAGTTTCCTCTTGCTGCCTTCCTCCACTCCAAGGTTGTGGTTTGGAGAGGTTTAAACTGGAGCACATGTTAGGAAATTAGAAAGTGTCTAGAACAGAATGAGTATTCAGACAGCTTCCTCTGCTACTCCTCTAGATCCTTAAGTTCAGAGATCGATATTTCTCAGTTTCAAATAAAGTATTCCACACTGCGTGAGCTGACCAAATAGACCATTTCACCAATCCCATATAAGAAAAATGCTTTTTTTTAAATAGCAACAAGTATATGTTGAGAAACAACATCACCAAAATAACATTCAACATAGCAAGTAAGATCTCTGTATGTTTTATTAATAGTTGACTTCTTGTGTACTCATGCCATTTTGTGTCAAGTCATTAATTTTTAGTGGCTTATGATAATCTCTGAGTATAAGATCACAGAAAATGAATGAGCCATGACTCATGATGTGGTCTTCATGTTGCCACCTTCAAACTTTATTGTAAATTTCTAATAGAATGATCAAACTACTCTTAACTCTGCAGACTGTCTTATCTATATACACCCACTGGCCTTAATTTTTTCACAGAAAGTTCACATATAGTCTGTTTCTTTGAAAATGTATAATCCCAGCCAAGGCCTCCAGGATGACAAATGAGAGAAGTTAGGCAAATATCAGATTAATACCAAACTCACATACCTTTGTTGATGTTCATACCCATCCCTATTATCTACCCAATAATTCTTGTAAGTTTTGATTCACTCTTCACTCCATGCATAAAATGAGGTCCTTCTCTCATCTATGTGATGCATTAATAATTTATAGACTTAAGTTGTTTGAATTCATTCTTTTAACACTTGATTCTGCAAAAGTGGTCCTTTATTTAGGCTCATGATATCTATACTCACACTTACAAATAAGCATTGTTAATAGCAATGGAGTCTGATATAAATGCTCGTGTATAATCTTCCCTTTAAATGAATCATTTTTAATTAAGAACAATTGTTGAACTCTAGTTTATCACACACACACACAAAAAAAACAATGCAAAAGAATATTTTCTTGTTTTTTAAAAATGAATCCTTTAGGTAGACACTTTGTGCCTCTGATCCTTAGCATCAGGAATTGAACATTGGTCATCACTGACTTTCCTTCTAAAGCGAGGGTCTTCTAAGCTTTTTAGATCTCTGCCAGGTCCCTGGAAATTTCCACTACTATGGCTATCCAGACTCTTGTGGTCCCTTAGAGTGGAGCCTAAAGCAGGCTTTTTCTCCTTTTCTAGGAAGAGGCTTCATTGAGATATCTATTTGTAGCTAGTAAGATATATGAACCCTTATCAGCTCCTCAGTTCTCTCCACCATGGGGATCGAGGGGGAGAGTGCTGCATGGGACAGCTCCAGTCTCCATTAACCACACCCTTCTGGTTAGGAGCTGCTCCTCAGCTCGCTCCACCATGGGGATCAAGGGGGAAAGAGCTGCATGGGATAGCTCCAGTCTCCATTAACCACACCATTCTGGTTAGGAGCTGTGGCTGCTGTACTTGCACAGGCACCCCTGCACAGCCTCAGCCTTCCCTCTCTGCTCCGCTCAGCATCTCCCTTCACTGATTGCAAAATACAAACATGCTACTTACCTTGAGGGATCATCTGCAGATCATACACATATATCAAACTTCCACACTGTTCCTCATAAAGATATGCAAATAGTATGTGTCCATTAAGATCTCTAAAATCATAAAACTATACAACCTTCATACCTTGATTTAAAAAAAAAAAACTAGAAAAGTGAATTTAAAGAGGATCCAAGGTAATGTTCTTGAGCTAAGATGCCTTCCTTGGTAGGCCCTTGGGGAAGATTTAGGCCTGGTGGTGTTAAGTCTTTTCTGCTACTTGGCCACAGACCTTTCTCACACGTGAATAGACAGTAGCTCCACCACACACTCATTTGGAGAGCAGTCTGAGAGGAGCTGGCTGTCTAGCCAGGAATTAGGAATAAGGCAATCAGTTTCTGTGAAGATGTTGACAAGGATATGTTGCGTGTTGCTCAGGTTAAAACCACATCAGTTATCATCAAAGAAGCAACTACTATTGGGAAATATCACTACATCTCATTAAGAGAGGCACCTGCCACCCACAGACTAAGCCACACTATAACACTATTCTACATGTCTCCCTCCACATCAACTGGGTGACAGATGACTGTCAAATCGTTTCATCTTCTCCATAACCTTGCTTCTTCCTTTGTTTCTTGGTCTCATCCTCTGCCACAGGGCCACCAGCACCCTGACTGACCTGCTTCATCTGCTCCCCTGAGCCATCCTTCATGTTCTGCTGGTGAATCGTAACTCTCACATCTTAGCAGGCTAGACTTCTGGTTAAACCATGACTTCCCATGGACTAAACTCCTCAGCCTGACCTAAGAGGCCCTTCCCAGTCTGACTCTCTGATGACTCCAGCTTGTCTGTCAGCATCACTGTCTATCCCAAGTCTTGTGATTTTCTGTTTTCCCAAAGTCCACCATATCGATGTTCTCGAATCCCTGTCATCGGCACACCAACTTCATATTATTCCCCTGTACCTCTTGTATTGTTATTTGCATATTGTTTTTTGATTGACTGCATTTTAACTAAAATAAAGTCATTTCAAATAAAAAAAAACTTGTATGGATGCCATGAATAGAAAAACTGCAATCAGCTGCTATAATTAAAATAAATTGTAAAGATGAATGTAACAAAAACAGAACATTATCGAGTTCTAGCAAGATGCCACTATCTGTCAAAGTCTCAGAACACAATGTCAATTCTCTGACAAAGAGGCAAACCAGCAAGCATTACAGAGAGGGAAATGCTCTCTGTAAGCTCCAGGAAGCTTGGGACGATTCGTTATTTTGGTTTACTAGGACTAAAGAGGAATTGACGAGGAAGCTCCTTCTGTATTTTATTAAATATTCCTTAGTCTTTGTTGCTAGATCAGTGTGGCTACATTTAGTCCTCCCTACATCTTAGGAAGCAGACAGATCCGTGCCCCTGTGTACACTGTTCATTTTGCTATAGTTGTCTTCTCCAGTAGCCTCCTGATAAGCATTTTTATCTTTCATATGGTTAAAGCAAGTCTCCTTTGGAGAGCATCTTGTGGATTAGAAATTCTTCCTTTCCTGTGTGTGTGGTGTTTTTTTTTCTCCTACTGACTCACAGCTGTGCAAACTTCAACAGTGTTGTCTATCTACCTCACACTTGTAAATTATCTGGAATCCCCTCTGTAGAAGACTGTGCATCCATTGAGCACACGGACAATTGTCCCAAATGTGTGTATTGACTGCCTAGCACAGTGCCTGGGGCATGGTACATACTGAATGTCAAAAGAATAAACCATCAGTGGCCCAAAACAGGAGCTACGTACACAGATTGAAGACTGTGTGAAGAATCCATACAATTCCAAGCATCTTAAAAGCCAAAAAAACGAAAGAAGAGTAGTCTTTGGGCTGTTCTAAGTAGGTAAATAGGATTAAGCTTTCTAAATTGTTGTAGAAAGAAACAAACATAACACCCCAAACCAAAAACATAGACCCAACGTCTGAAGAATGGAAGTCCCTGCGGCACACTAGATTTTGTAGTGAATTCATAACCATCACAGATAATGTGTGCGCTCAGTCTGGCTCTGTCCCTACTGGCCTTTCAACTCTATTCACCCCTCTCCCCTCCCATTTGCTTTCTAAGACCCCAAGACAAAACTTAAGTGGTTCACTAGGTAGGTCCGTTAAATCAGATTTCTATGTTCACTATTGAATTTACACCGACCCAAAGTTGTCCAACTTTATGGGGACCTCCACAGAAAGCCTTACCCTTACTACATGTCCTCAAAGGCATTTTCAAATAAACTAGTTGATTAAAATGGGGAGTCAACATTCTATATGAGTAAATGGGCATTGTAACCTAATGCAGATTTACAAGATCTGCTGCCAGAGATCTAGTCTGGGTGATTCTGTTTCAAAAGTAGACAGGATATAACTAGTCACAAGGAAGTGGGAGAGACTCTGCTGTTATCATGCAAAACCTCTGTTTCCAGTAGTTTATTTAGTCTAGAAGTGTTGTTTCTTTATTGATTAAAAAAGTTATCTGTCAATTTGTCTACTTAAAAGTAAAAACTTTTGCTGTATGTTCACTGGGGGGTGGGGGGGGGAGATTCGAAGGATGCCCATAGCTTTAATAATTCAGAAGCTGAAGGGGTAAAATCACATCATTATTTAAACATTACCAGCTAATGAACAAACCCAAATGACAGGGCTGCCCATGGCTGGCTGGAGTTTCATGCTGGAGTTTAAACTTCAAAACAGGCAGCTGTATTGGAAATGGCAGCACTTCTTGAAAAGATCCTTTCATCACAACTTGAGAAGCTAAAACCATCTGCAACCCCTCCAAACTCTGTGGCTATCAGATATGGTATCTGTCTCTAGATTGCCAAAACAGTGACGCCGGGACATGGAAGCATCAGCATCCAGGAGAGAAGGCACTACCTGGGTCCTGCTCACAGATTTCCCACCTAGAAACTCAGCAGTCAGCCAAGCAGATGCTGAGATACAAACATCCGGGATCTTGTAGATGTCTAATCCTATGAAACTAAACGGTCTGTGTTTCCATACTAGGCAGTGGTTTGTTTTCTTCTCATCCAATGTATGCCACCACGATGGTGCATGCTTGTCATTGCTAAGCTTAGATGTTTGAGGCAGGAGGATTGCAAGATCTGGGCAAGCTTGAGCTATAAGTGAGAAAATTTGTCTTATCCTCTCCCCACCACCACAATAAAACAATACCCAGAAGCCCAAAGCCCTAACAAATCCCAAAGATGTTTGTAACACTCTTCGTGAAGTCACAATTTAAGACCACAGAACATTTTGCTTTTCACAATCACAAGCCAATAAAATGTGGGCCTGGAGAGAGAATCTGGCAGCTTTCTCAATGATGTAGACATCAAAAGTTCAGCCACTCCCACTCTTTCTTGGGCAGGCTCCTTTGTCAACCTTGCACATAGTTCACACTATGGAACTTACTCCAGTGTTGCTCTATGTTCGTTAAAGGTAGATACAGTAAATACAACAGGAGCCCAGAAACCATCAAGATCTAGGTTTGGAACCTTTTTCTCTCACACATGGGAAATGTTGACCTAATCCTCCAAGTCAGTAGGGGAGCTAAGTGACATAATTATTGCATCAAGCTTTACCATGCTACCCTGCCGACTAATAGTGTTCGGTTAATGCATGTCTTATCCAGGCATGGCAATAATCCTAGTTCAAGAGGAGACTGAGAATCCAGACAAGGGGATGAAGAATTCAAAAATAGCCTAGACTACATAGTAAGACTATAAAATCAAACTTTAAACAGTCATGTCTTTATTTGTAGACCAATCTCCTGTGTGTGACAAAGGAAAATGAACAGTTTATGTTTCTCACTTAGCAACCTGGCTTGTACTGGTTGATCCCACCCTACCCTCAGCTGTCCTAAGGAGATCAGTAGAGACTGCAGCAGTGTGAGGGAGCAGAATTTCAGCCTTTGTCTCCAAATTGACACCCCAAACCCCTCCCACATGCCCCTACCCACTTTCCTCACTCAGCTACACGGAAACATCAGAGACCCAACTTACTGAGAACTGGACTGGCCCAGTGGAACAGGGGCTTCTTTTCCCCCAAGAAGAAAACAATTTTACAAATTCAGAAACAAAAAAATGTTGACTTGCTGCATCCAATTAATGAGAGCTAATTTAGATTTCTAGGCCATTCATTATGCATAGTCACCTCTGTCCCAAGCCCAGCACTTTGGCCTCAATCAAGACCCAGAATCACCATGAACCATGTAAACAAGCACAATTTCCATTTAAGAATTTGATTTGCCTGCAGGGCTGCAGTCCCCATTTTGAGGAAATTGGTGCTCAGCAAATAAAGAGGGGCTTTGCATATTCTAGAGCTCATGCCACAGTGTTCTCCCGTCTTACGACTTAATTTAATTAGATGTGTTACAGTAATAACTGGGCTATACATGAGCTCCTGTTTGCCCTAGGTAACTGCAAGACTAGCGTAAATATGAGATGCATCTGATCAGCCTATGGAGGATGCACTGAATCGTACTTATTTTTAAGGGGACTGGGTGAGGTAACTGAGAAGCCTACCTGGGAATTCTGAACCCACAGGAACTTTCCAAAATATGCTTACAGAGAAGAAATCAGCAAAACTGCTCTCTGCCTTTGAAATTAGTCTGTGGCCACTGAACTTTGGAGATACTGATGGAAGCAGTCAATACAGCTGTCTGGACTTTGATCACCAGCATGTCTGCTTCCTCCCCAAATCCTCACCTCCCTAGACGCCAGGTTGTTCAGCAATATCATCTTACCGAGGATGAGGTCCAAGTACAAGAATCAAGATGTCAAGATGTTTGGACTCATACCTAGGTACGTAAATATTCTGAAAGGTTTCAGATGTACACAAATACTAAGATATATTATTCTTACTATGGATGTCTTTGTTGTGGTTTCTGTTGCTGTGATGAAACACCATGACCAACAGCAAGTTATAGAGGAAAGGGTTTATTTGGCTTATACTTCAACATTGCTATTCGTCTTTGGAGGAAGCCAGGTCAGGAACTCAGACAGGGCAGGAACCTGGAGGCAGGAGCTGATGCAGAGGCTATGGAAGCATGCTGCCGCTTACTGGCTTGCTTACAACCTGGTCTTGTGGAGGCATTTTCTCAGTTGAGGCTCCCTTCTCTCTGTTGCCTCTATTCTATGGTTCTCAACCACCCTAATGTTGTGATTTGTGTTGTAGAAAGTATTTAATCTCAATCTAATTTTTACCCTGCCTTTGATCATTCAGTTCCCAGATAAAAGATACTCAACTTTTATATTTACAATAAGCTTTGAATGCACTAGAGCTGGGCAGATATCTACCTCCCTACCTATTACACTAAGATATGACTTTCTATGTTCCACATGGACTGGCCAACCTACATGACCAGTTTTTATGATCACTTACCCCATGGCGTCTTTCCTTCTTCACCTTTTTCTTCTCCTTTTGGTCTCTTCTCTTACTCCAAACTCAGGAAGCCAAGCATAGCTTACCTCTCTCTTTTGTCCAGCTATAGGTTGTTGGCACCTTTATTCAACCAAGAGTTTTAAATTAAGGAGCAAGGTCACATAGCACGACTTTGTGTATGTGCAGATTCTCTTGTCCCTGAGGGCAATCCGGCCTTGGGGGCTAGTATTTAGCATTACAATACATAACAAAAGACCAAACCTCAACATGACTGAACCTATTTATTACTCATCTCAATCTCCCTTTGTTTCTAACTTATGATTGAAATTTTTATCACATGCCCCTACTCAATGCTCCACCTTCTGAAGACAGTAAGTGAAGTGGAACCAGAGAATATCTCTTCTTCTACAGGGATACCAGCCTACAAGCCTGAGCAGAGATACCAAACATCCTATGGCTGTTACAGTTTCCTATGTTGTGATGACCCCCAAGCAATGAAAATTATTTCATTGCTACTTCATAACTATAGTTTTGCTACTGTGATGAATCATAATAAAAACACCTGATATGCAGGATACCTGATATGCAACTCCTGTGAAAGAGTTTTGTTACCCACTGGTTGAGAACCATGGCTCTTGGCTGTCTTAAGTTGACATAAAACTAGCCAACAGAGGGAGAAAGAAAACTTTCCAGATTTTGCTTTTTGAACATGACAAAACAAAGTGTTCTAGTGTTCTAAAGCCATAGGATGTTTGGCATCTCTGCTCAGGCTTGTAGGCTGGCATCCCTGTAGAAGAAGAGAGATTCCCTGGTTCCACTTCACTTACTATCTTCAGAAGGTGGAGCATTGAGTGGGGGCATGTGATAAAAATTTCAATCATAAGATAGAAGCAAAGGGAGATTGAGATGAGTAATAAATAGTTTCTCAAGCAACTAGTGTAACCTGTCATCCATCTGTCAATAGTGGTACAATCGGAAGACATCACTGGAGATTACCCAGGAGGCAATGCTCAGTGGCACGTGGTTCAGTTGGTTACTAGGACCATCTGCCACCTGCCAGGCTATAAAGTGAGCACGACCTATACTCTGAATCCACCCATAGCCACAACCACAGGCTAATGGTCCCTTCAATGTCTGATAATTAATTCTCTCATTGCCCTTCATCCCTTCTAAAGCTGATCCTTATTCATTACATGGCAAGCATGCCATCATCCAACGTACATACACTGAGTATATGTAATGCATGCCACACTGTACCAGAAGCCCCTGGTACAAAGAGAAAAGTAGAACTCATCTGAACACATCTAATCCTTCAGAGGGGATACATTCAGGATTTCAATAACAATGCATAAACATCAGTATACTGAGATCAACAGAAAAGAACACAAGACTTACATGGTTTCATCATATGTTTACTGACAATTCTGCCATGCGAATGTTAGGTAAACCTTGACATTACACGAAACATCTTGGGCCTTCATTCAATTTACCTTTAAGAGTCCGTTAATGTTTAAAAGAGGGTATGGTTTAACTAAGTTTGAAATAATTGTTGCTCAGGGAATTCCTTTCCAAGGGAAAAATGCCCAGAGATATAACATAGCAGGGTCTTTTCAACTGGCGTGGAGAGTGCAAACAAATGTGGCATTACAAGTGATTTAAAAGATAGGCTTGTATAGATAGCTTCAACTCAAGTTTGGGATAAGGTCATTTGGTCACTGTGTCAGCACTGGAGTAAGTTCATAAACAAGGTGACATGCTTAGAACTGGGACTTATCAAGTTATATTTGAGTACAGCATGAAGAAATGAAGAGAAGAGAAGAGAAGAGAAGAGAAATAAAGATTAGATATAGATATAGGGAGAAAGAGGGAGGGAGAGAGAGAGGAGAAAGAAAGAGAAAGAAAGAGAGAGAGAGGCACAAGTCAATGTTGTAGGAAAGGAAAGAAAAGCTGGTGACTAAGGAAGAGATTGCAGGGGTATAGGTGAAGAGTGATAGTCCTGATGACTAAGTTGACTTAGTATAAAAGAATGATCAGGGTATCTTCCCTGATCAGTATGTAGGAATGATCAGGAAGATCATTGATGACTGATATAGTATAAAGGCATGATGCCATTGGCTTGGCTTTGGGAGAATCCCAATACATGTCCTAAGACACTTGACAAGAAACTGCATTTGTTGATGTCTAAGAGGTAGGACAGAAAACAATGCAATACTCTATTAAATGGTCAGATCCTGATGGGAATTGATGATTTACTGCTGTGCTGCTCTGTGCTGGCATTTGTGTTGGTACCCCACATCATCTTCACAGCAATATAATAGGACAAACATCAGTTATACTATAGATGAGCACTGAGCCTTAAGGGTGCTAAGCATCTCTGACTGAATGTTGGCGAGCCTACAAGTACTAGACCTGGAAATCAAACAAAATTTGCCTAAAGCCAGAGCAATAAAGTCCTCTCGACCTGCTGGCCTTAAAGAAATGCTTGCTGAGTATGACTCATGCTTGAGAGTCATCTGAGGAGATCACCTCTTTAAATGAGACTCATTTCCCTGCATAGTAATAAATGCTTTCACTTGGTTTAAGATGCAAGAACACTTCAGACTGAAGGCAGCCTATCATCCTCTGTCACATCGCTTTTTATAGAAGTGACATTTGACGTAGCCAGGCATGATGCTTACACCCTATCCCATGTCTTAATCTATCTATTTATTTATCACAGTCACCTAGCACCTAGTGATAGCATCCTACCATCACTGTTTCTTGTTTTGATTTGTTTGGTTTTTATGGTGTTTTAGTTTGTCATGTTTGAAGATGTCTGGGATGCTTTGGGAAACCTGGGCATTTGAGAGTTCATTCAAGAATGAATAATCTTAGGGGTATCTTACTTATTTCTGAAATCACTGAAAATGTTGCAGATTATTTGAGGTACTGTTCTGGAATCTGCTCTCTCAGTCTTACTGGAAATGTTTGCTGAGCAGTGTTGGTAGATACCCTGATCATTCCTATATTCCTGCCTGCCCTAAAACATAAGACCTCCCTTCTAGAGAGCATGAGTCCTTTTGCTCACAGATAAGCACTAGGGAAACCAGGAGTGTTAAACATGCAGGATTGTCTCTTCACAGGAAGAGATGTATACCCGTTTCTACCCAGAGAGCTGGGAATTGACATAGTTAATAGCCTGGTGATCTATGCTAGCTGCAAGGCCAGCAGTCATCCAGTTCCCCCAGACTATTGTGTTTATACCAGTTTCTTCCTCCTTAGACATTCATTCTGAGCATTGTTTCTCATTCAAGAGAATCCATCTTTAGGAGAGATGTCATATGTACTGTATCTTAATGACCTCTACAATGACCTAGACCACAGGAAATCCTCTCCTAGGCCCTTCAGCTATAGAACCCAGTCTTATGGTAGAGGTCACATGTACTTTGCAAAAGAATTTCAGATGTAGTTATGCCTTAAGTTTTGTTGCACACATGGAATTGAGAAAATTTACCAGGAAACCCTTATACCAAAATTGTACTTGTACCTAAATATGCCTAAATAAACTGCCTAGTGTGAGACCCTACAAGTTTAAACCGACATTGGCTATGCGTTGTATTGAACTGGACTTCTTCCTTGCCTCATGCAGATGAGCCCTGATCTTTGCAGAGACTCCCATTTTCCCTTCCGTGTTAGCATGTTTACTGATGTTGCCATTGATCCCATCTTTTTTATGGAGCCATTTCTAGAAGAGACTGTCTCAGCAGACTTCCTGGCATGCTGGCTCTCATGATCTTTTCACCCCCTCTTTCACAATGTTCCTTGATACATACAAGCAGAAGCTGTGATGTAGATAAATCCTTTGAGGTTGGGCTCCCCAAAATCTGTTGATCTTTGCTTTGTGTCCAGATGATGTGCTTCCATGATGATCTCCATCTGCCATAAGGAGAAACGTCTGAAGAGGAGTGATGACTATCTGTGAGTATAAGGATAAGACTTTAGAATGCAGTATGGAATTATGCTATCCAGCAAACAGGGAAATGGGGAGGATGCAGGGAGTGGTTTGAGTGAAGAAAAGGAAGGACCAAAATGATGCAATTCCATTTTAATTCAAAATGTATTGAAAAATAAGAGCTCTTATCTAAATGAAGTGTAGTACAAAGGCAGTCTGTGAACTAACATCACATGGTCATGCCCACACATACCAAAATATATGTGAATTACACACACACACACACACACACACACACACACACACACAAGAAATAGGCTCCAAAGTTGAAATTCAAAGGGTACTATGATATTCCTTATATGTACATTGCTGTAACTTCAAACTTTGCTTTTTATTTCTTTGACTTTAAAATTATCTACCTGTACACACAACACATCTTATTCTATGCCATAAACACACTATTTCAGAAACAGTTTCTAATTCAGAAACATATGTTTGTTTTTCCGAAAACATCAGAATGTGTTTCACAACAAGAAATTCACAAGCTATACCAGATTTACTGGCATTAATTTGCCAGTGAGCCTCCCTTTTGTTAATAGTCCTAGAGGAGACAACCCAGAAGTTCTTTTATTCCAACTTTAATTTTGGAGACTAATTCTCAGATCACACATTACATGTGGCAAATATATCTCTATATGTGTATGTGTAAGTTTTTCATAACAACAAAGAATTAAAGAAGAAAAGACTCCTAAGAAGAGGCCTTCTCAGTGCTTGCAAAGAAGACTGAGAAATCATAACTGGGCAATGGATTGAAGTATAAAGGAGTCTGTGGGGACCACAAATAAGGGACCAGCTGGATGTCTCTGGAGAGGTTCTGTGGCTGTTGCTGCAGAGTCTGGCTGCAGGGTCAGAGTTGAGTGCAGCTTGCAGAGGTGAAAGTCAGGACTGAGTCCAGGCTAATGAATCAGCAGATGGATAGGTGGCATGTCCAGATGGGTGAGCAGGAGGCCAGGAAGACAGTAATTCGAGTAGACCACATCAGCAGAGGGGACAAAAGCCAAGCTAAAACCCATGAGACAAGTCAAGAGTTTTCTGCCTGTTGGGCCTTAACACACAACCTGTGTGTTGAGATGAAAGTCGGGTGGTAGCCATACTAGTGCTGTGTCCATCTCTTATGAGATTCTGATGTAATCATTACACCTTTTCCTTGGTCTGCTGCACCCAAAAAGTTTTGTCCCAGGCTTGAGTTGTCTGATGTGATTTTCATACAACGATGTACCTCTACCTGCCAAATTTATCCTAATAAATTTGTGGGGTGGTACTCTTTCTATTTCAAGGAATAAGCTAACAGTCTGTGCCTTATAGATGGTGCCAGACAGATCATGCTATTTTTGTGTCCACCCACATACACAGAATCAAAGTGTAGTCAAAAATTGCATATAAATTGGAGTCTTTCAGGGCAAGCAAAGTTTAAACAACAACAAACCTAAGGAACACTGTTTTGTATAGTGTCTCAGTGTGTTTTCTATTAGCCGTAAATAAAGACCATGACTAAAATGAACCTAGGGAGGAAACGGTTTATTTTCCCTTACAGCTTACAATCCTTTATGGAGGGAAGTGAGGGCAGGAATCTAAAAGCAGGAATAGAAGCAGAACTCTATGGAAGAACTCTCCTCATTGGCTTGCTCCTCATAATTCCCCCAGTTTGCTTTCTCATGCAGCTCAGAACCACCTGCCCAAGAGCGGCATCACCCACAGTGGGCTGGGCCCTGCCATATCAAGCATTAAGCAAGAAAATGCCCCACAGGCTTTCCCACAAGCCAATATGGCGGAGGCATTTTCTCAGTTGTGGTTCCTTTTCTCAGATATGTCTAGGTTTGTGTCAATTTGACAAAAAAAAAAAAAAAAAAAAAAAAAAAAAAAAAAGTTGGTGTTAGCATCGGGGCATCCAAAATCCAAAGCCTGAGGTGACGCATGGGCGGGTCTCACTGACCTGTTGCCAGGGCAACAGCTGCCATATTCCCAGAATCCACTGGACTCACCTCCCACCTTTACCTGCGGCCACTACGTCAGAACCCATATGTATACACGGGGAACATTCCTCCATATCTCTCTCTCTCTCTCTCTCTCTCTCTCTCTCTCTCTCTCTCTCTCTCTCTCTCTCTCTCTCTCTCTCTCCCTCCCTCCTCTCTTTCCGCTTCTGCCCCCTCTCACCCCCTCAATTAAGCCTCTTACACGTGGAACTGTTTGGGCCTAGTGTGTGGTATGTTCTGACGTGACCCGCTGTTCTAACACTTCAGTTGGCACTTACCATATGGAGCACCTCAGTACAATGGCACACTCTGATCTCAATATTATGCTTTGATTTATGGCTGACATTCAGGGCTTTGAGATATTTAAGTTAGGAATTATGTTGCAATCACCTTTGGTCTTTACATTTAGCAGTGCCTGGAACTTTGAATGTCCTTAGTAAATTGTGTATCAGTGTAGGCTTCTTTAGCTAAGGCTCCAAAAGAGAAAACAACTTCATTTGTCCAAGATTTTTCTGTTGAGGTTTGGTCTTGCTGTCTATTGTAATGCTAAATGCAGGCCCCCAAGACCTAGAGTCTGCACAGAGACCTGTGACCATGGCTTCAAACTATTTCTGGTTGGTAAATGAAGATGGCAACATCCAATGGTTGGGCAGAAGAGATGTAGGTGGGGTTTAGGTTTCCCAGGCTTGGAATCTGAGAACCATGAGGGAAGAAGAAAGTGACTGGAGGAGAGAGAAGCCACCATGGGTTAGGTGAGCCATAAAAAACATGGCTCTGAGGGCTGGCCAATTGGAGTTAAGATCAGCACAGATGAGACATAGTAATAACTCAGGGTTATGGATAGGAAAGTAGATTCTAATAGCATGGAGGGTAGGTATCTGCTGTTTAAGGCTTATTGTAAATATAAAGGTTGTGTATGTCTTTTACCCCAGAACTAAGTGATCAAAGTCCAGGGTGCCGGTGGGGGGAACCCTAGGTTGGGATTAAAAATGTTTACAACATTTTTCCCTATGCTAGTTTTACCCAACGTGAATGGCAAAAGATGTCCTTGCAGGAAGTGGGGTAGATGGCTCTCTAAATGAAGATAAATGATAATATTACAATATTGTTCTTTTAGTATGTATCTAATATGTCATTGGATCTCACTAATGAAAAGTAGACAGAATTACCTTTGGTCTTTTCAATTAGTGTAATAGGGAATCTGAATTTAGCAATAAGAAAGATTCAGACATGCCCAGGCATGTTAATGGAATTGGTGGGAGCAGCTGCCAGAAGCCTGTTTGCATATGGAATGAGGATCCTCTGGGGATTTTCCTCATTCTGAAGGAAGAAGTTGCCTGGCAACAAGAGTTTGACCTATGGGGGAGGTCCTTACCCAACAGAGGAGCAGGAAGTCTGAGTCCAGTGAGGCACTTGTCATTTAGATCTATCTCCCAGCTGGATGGCCTGTGTGCTTCCCAGAGTGAGGTACAAAGTGGAAGAAGTTTTCTTTTTTACAATATAGATACCTCTATTATTTCTTCTGGCTCTATTTAATAGACTAAAACCTAAATATGAGGAAGCTATCCTTTCTTTCACCACAAACACATTTTACTTTGCATATGGTAATGTTACCAAAACATTCATAACAATTCATGGCACAATAGCAGAAGTCCCAGGAGAAAAGGCCTGAAGGCCGTGGAAGCATTAAGAATTGCTGTAGTAGCCTCCAGATGGTATTTCCTTTTCTATATTAGTATGTCTCTTGGTACTGCCATTGTTATAGTCTTAAGCAATATGAAAACCAGTTTGTATCCTGCAAAGTGAGTTCAGGTCTACACTAGAATGTATTGTGTCCAGTGTGTGAAGCCAAAGAATAGGAAGCAAGACACATGCATGATCTTTCCTATGATGGAAAATACTGAGAATAATTCACATAATGTTAGGATCTCCAAATTCTAACATCAATATTCTTCCTGGAATGTTGAGTTACACTTTCAGATGAACATTTTTTAAGTTTTTCTTTAAAGGCCAGAGGTCCTTCTTAGAGAATATAAGTGGTTAGCTATTTGTGGAAATTCCTGATATTCCCCCAGATAACCTATGCTCTCACCTCTTCCAAATCTCTGTTGGTCGTATGACATGGATAACAGGAAAGGGGGAATCTTGTCCATAAAGTACAATGTTCACATGAGACATATTAACTTTGTTGACATGTGTAGAATCCTAGATGTTCAATGCTATCTTTACACAGAAGTCTTCTTTTCTTGGTGTGATATTGATAAAGATGTCTTGTGAACATTGTTATTCCTGGGAGGTTTACACTTCGCACTCAGAGGGAATGAAGGAGAAACAGAAGACTCTCAACACAAATGCTTCACTATGACCTTGCCATTTGCAAGGTATTTACACACTGTATTTTCTTATATAGTCCCCAAGTAAAATTAGTGTACTCTTAAAATTTTGATATGCCATTATGATTGTGTTTATTTTAATGTGCCCAGCTTTGTTTGGATTTGGTACCTGATTGGGGTTTATAGATGTACTGTTTCTTGAGGTAAACTTTCTCGGTCTCAAGGTCCTCATTGCTACAGCACAGGAACTAATATTTCTATCATATAGCTCTTGTGGAGATCAAGTAAGTTCAGCCCCAACACATAACAGATGCTCAGCAAGTTCACAAATTTGACAGTTAAAAAATAAATAAATAAAAAGACTTCCGCACCATCAACAATGCTTAAACTCACTGGGTGATAAAGCTGGACACAGTACATATACATCCTAGGCACTCCATCTTCACAAGAGCTGAATAATCCATTCTCATAATAAACAGAGTGTTTCCTGAAAGGCAGGATCTCTGAAAAGTCTGTTATATGGATTATCTCAGGTATACAAGACTGGCTTGGCCTGTGCCTTTAGTTGGATGGTTATTAGAGATCCTATCTTACTCAGGAATTTGGCTGTCCAGGAACTTTGGAAAAGCATCATGGACATATTTATATAGAGAGAACTCATTTTACTCCAACTTCAGCATTCCTGTTTGTTATAGACTGGATAGAAAGTATTCTCCTCAAAAATAGTTAATGTATTTAAGAAGGCTTGGTACCTATCAAGTGGTCATATTTTGATAGCTTCAGGAAGTATTAGGAGATGGGGCTTAGCTGGATGATGTAAGTCACTGATGGAAGGACCTTATGAATTCTATTCCATTCCTATTTCCTCCTGGCTTCTTGTCTACTATGAAGTAAATACCCTCTTGTTCCACCCACTTCCACCATGATGTCACCCTTACCTCCCATCCAATGAATCGAAATCCCAGAAACCAGGAGCCAAAAGAAAGAATTCATCCTCATGGCTGACCCCTCAAGCTAACGCAGGTGCCTAGTTGGCGTCCACTTATCTTTAAGCTCCTGATCAATGTTGCTTTCATTAAGTCAGCATCCTTGAAGAAGAGTTCATGTTCTCGCTGCAATCCAGTGGGGTCTCAGACTTGGCATGACTCCTTCCTTTCCTGCTGAGGAGTCCACGTTGTTATTGAGCTAGGAATTGGTACTCGAACCCATCCATCTTGCCTCCACAATATGGCCCAACCTTGTCACTGACACTCCATACTAATCTCACCGTCACTGCAAAATCAATTGCCTAGATTTACAATAAGCCCAGTCCTGTATGGATCTGTGACCCGGGCATCAAATAACAGCTTTTTCCACAGGAGAGGCTTTGGCCAATCTGACTTAACTTGGACCAGTATGTAAATCTGGTTTAAAATGCTAGAGCAAGTGGAGCATGTAAGAAGGAGTGTACCAGGCAAACAAAAAGGCCCTCTACATTTCCAGAACGCAAATGTGGCTGGACTTGTACCTAGCTGGAGTCCCTAAGAAAAGAACGAATGGGTAACCAAATTCTGTGTTGGTGAGCCTGAGGAGGCCTTTATGGCCAGACCAACTATTCACCACAGGAGAAAGAGCAACTTGAAACCAGGAGACGAAGGTAATTCTCACTCTATGCCCTTCTGTGGAAGAAGGCCTCTCAGAATGGGAGCCAACCCAGCCATGGGTTGTGGCCAACCCTAAAAATGTGGCCAACATTGCCAGCAGTTTTGAACGTCTGTAATCCTATGATACTTGGGGAGAACAGACCTGACAATGAACCTTAAAGTCCATCACCAAAGCTTATCTCCATACTCCCATTGCTTGTGTTGGACTGGTCGCTCAACACTTTGCATCATAGTTCTACCATGTTTCTTTATAAGTGTTTTGCTACATACAAAACAGCATTCACACTAACGTTTGAGTGTTCTGTAGGCTTGGAGACTTATGTGAGACATGTCTACACGTGAAGAAGAAAGCATGGGAAAGTCATTCACAAAGGGTACAAACTCCAGATGTTGCTGTGGATTGCTTTGGGGCGGGGGGAGGCAGGTATTGTGGTGGAATAAGGCACAAGTGGTATTCACAAAGGTAACTGGGAGGAGTTTGTACTGGCCTGTGTTTGTAAACATTAAAGACAATACATAAGGTATAAACAGACACACCTAGAAGCAATGTGGTGGTTAACTGGGAATCCCAGTGCTAGGACTGAGTTATCTTCCTAGGAGTTGCTGACCACAGAAATGCTAGAGGCCCCTCAGACAATTGAGGATATCGCCACAGTCATTGTAACTATGGAGAACTGAGTGATGAGACTCTATACTGGAAGATGTTGCATGTTCTGGTTGCCTGACCTTGAGAAATAAAGCTGGGTCTGAACTTCCTCCCTGTAAGCTAGCTCCTGTAGTGTCAGAAGTTGCCACGAATGATTTAGAGGAGAATTAAGCCCAACAGGCCTCCTCAGCTGTGGATCCTGAATGCTTCCCAAGGGAAGTGGAAGGAAAGTCATGCCAGCTACACAATTGTACTGTGAGTGATTCTGGGTAGAACAAATTTTCTCATTGGTCTTAAGGCCACCTAAGGGGGAAATTAAACCTGATATGAGGAACTAAATAAAAACCCGTGAGCAGAGAACTCATAAGCTTTAGGAAAAAAAAAAAACCTGCTAAAACTGCTATTGATTGTTAAATGATGTATCTTTTAAAGTCCTTCCCCACACTTGTGATTAGTGTTTACAACCATTAACACGGAAGCCCATGGCTGGATTTTCTCGATATTTTCTGGATAATGTCTGGATTTCCTCTCTCTCTCTCTCTCTCTGTCTCTGTCTCTGTCTCTCTCTCCCTCTCCCTCCCTCCCTCTCTCTCTCTCTCTCTCTCTCTCTCTCTCTCTCTCTCTCTGTCTCTGTCTCTGTCTCTCTCTCTCTCTGTCTCTGTCTCTCTGTCTCTCTCTCTCTGTCTCTGTCTCTCTGTCTCTCTCTGCCTGTCTCTGTCTCTGTCTCTGTCTCTGTCTCTGTCTCTCTCTCTCTCTCTCTCTCTCTTCTCTCACTTATGTCTTCTAATAGGAAAACACACCCAAGACTTGCCATCAGATGAGTTCTGGAGATGAGGCATAACAAAAGGGCAGGAGGGTTCCTACTTCCCTGCAGCTGGATGAAAATGGTCATCTAGATCAACCCCACTCTACCCTCAACCAGGGCCTCAAGGCTCAAGAACTCATGTAAAAGAGGCAGGCAAGAGGAATGTAAAAGCCTCAGGAAGGGTTGAAGGTGTTGTCTAGGACTAACTTCTGAACCAGAAGAAAACAAGACAAAAAAACAAACAAACAAACAAACAAAAAAAACCCAACATCTGGAGGGTATAGCTGTGCCTCCTTGCAAAAGATCATGTCCTCCAGGCTTGGCCTGTCTACATCCCCAGATAGATACTGAGGTGGGTAGATCAGGACCTCACCTGAGTATCCAGTCATTCCCTACCACCAGCTGTATGCAGTTTTGCTTTGCTGACCTGGCCCCAGGGAAGGGCTAGAGTATAGAGACCTGGGACGTAGCTGGTTGGAAGGGCTTGATCCACGAGGCTCTGTTTGAGGAAGCCACCACACCTGCTGGGTAAAGATTTTCTAATCCAGACTTTTAGAGAGGTGCACTAACACTCCAGTCAGCGACCACTCATCTGCACTCTTATGTAAGCCTAACGAAGTCACCGGGACCACTCATCTGCGCTCTGTGTAAGCCTGACGAACTCACCGGTTCCCGAGTGAACTTTTGAGAAACAGGACCTTGGTTTGTCATTGAAACTTTGCTTATGTCTACTCAGGGAGGGAAATTTTTGTAAAAAGTGTCCTAGGTAAGGGCTCTGGCGCTGAAAGTTTAAGCAAGCTCACGTACAGCGTTGTTTTCTTTTTGAGAGTCTAATAAAAGATTTTATTAGAGAAATCTGAGGAAAGAGTTGGTGTATCCTTGTAATGTGGTTGCTCCTAGTTAAAAGAGGTTTTGAGACATGTTTAAGTGTGAGCTGAGCCCATCGCTGTTGGTCGAGGAGCATGGCAGTTCTGTCGAGCAGGACCATCGTTATGTATTCTTAGTGCGTTCAAACTTGTAACTACGGGGTAGCCCAAGGTGACTCCTGGATCATGGGATTTCATCCTGGGGCAATCCAGATAGTTGATGTGACACCATGGGAGGGGACTTCCCAGTTCTTTAATGTCTTAGAGAATGTTTATATACCCTTTTTTTCCCTCCTGTGGCACACATGAGAATTGCCTTGCTCTATTAATGCCTGAAGCTTACAGTATCTCAGGAGTAGAAGGGAGGAAAAGTTTAAATGCATGGAAAGTTAGTTGAAGGAAAACAGCTATTGAAAGAGATTGGCAGGGGGTGGGGGGGTGGTGGCAAGTGGAGGGGGGCAGGATGGGGTAAAGGTTCCAGGTGTGTGGTTTTCAGTTATGCAGGGTGACTAAGTTGTAAAAGGCTGATGGTGAACACTGTGCCTAACCCTCGCCAACAGTGTACTTAGGCTTAAAATATGTGAAGTGGATACATCTTCCGTTCCTGTGCTTACTACAATGAGAGAACAGCCTATACAGTAGCAAATATGGGAAACTGTTCTAAAACAGCGTGGCTTCAGGCTTAACTTTGTGAAGAAGTCCTTCTACGGGGCAACCTAGAGACATTGGAACCACTTGGCAATCCAACATGATTCTGCAATAATAGAAATCTTGGAGGCCTTAAGTGATGTGGAAAATCTCTAGAATGGCAGACAGAACCGGAGCTCCTATTGTCAGGTACAATGGTATCAGGAACTACCCAGAGAATATGCTGATTCCCAAGAGAGCCCAGCTTCATTGTGAGTGAACTTCCCATGCCAGGAACAGGACAGCCACAGTGTCACTCTCTGGCTAACAATGCATATCACACACTGCCGGACTTTGGCAAAGTCCCTTGAGTCTATATTCCCACTCTGATTCCTTGTTAAGTGATTTCTGCTAAAAGCTAATGGCCTCTATGTTCAGTCTCCAGAGTACTGGGCTCAGATTTTTTAATTTTTATTTTTTATTAACTTATTTATTCACTTTACATCCCAGTTACACCTCCCTTTCTCTTCTGAGAAGGGGGACCCCCTTTATCACCCCACCTCCCCAAAGAAAATGTGATTCATTTACACAATGGAATACTACTCTACTATTAAAAACTAGGACAGCATGAATTTTGCAGGCAAATGGGTGGGTCTAGAAAATATTATTCTAAGTGAGGTAACCCAGACCCAAAATGACATGCATGCTATGTACCATGAAATCTAGTCCTCAAGGAGGAGACATTCAGATCAATTCCAGATTAGGAGATTCTGGACCCTATGCTCAAAGTGCATGATGTCTTCAACAATACGAATTTACTCTCCTCCTCTGGAGTGAAAACCAAAACCAACAATAGGCTGTATGTTTTGGGAGTCTCTTAGCTAACCTTGACCAACAAAGCAAGTGAGGGCCTCTCATGCCTTGTGTTTGAGGTTTTTGTTATGTGACCTTGGACTCTTGAAGGAGCACCGTCAATACAGATGAAAATTTTTACTTAAACTATACATATATATTTATATACAGAATTACCTGCATTGTAGGTTTTGTATGTAGAGGAGTTTTAATTCAGCAACATGGCTGTTCTGGCAAGGGATCACATCCAAAACTCTAGGTCTGCATGATCCAGATGGAACACAGATATGCCTTTAATCCCTCTGACTGCAATACAGATATGCCCTTAGTACATACATTTAATCCCAAACAATGTAGGGGAAGTTAGCTGTCTATCCTGCCATAATGCTGAATTTGTTTATCATTTCTAGAAGTTTTCTGGTAGAAACTTGGGGGCCTCTAATGTAAGATACCATGTCATCCACAACTAGAGATAGATTGACCTCGTTCTCTATTTGTACCCTTTCTCTTTCTTCTTTTGTCTGGTTGCTCCAGTTAATGCTTCAGGCACAATATTGAAAAGGAGTGGGGACAGTGGCCATCATTTTTTACTTCTGTAGGATTACTTTAAGCTTTCCTCATTTAGGGTGATATTTAGCCGCAGTTTGCTTGTATACAACTTTGATTGTGTGGAGGTATATTCTCTCTAGCCTTACATTCTCTAGGGCATTAATGATGGAGGTGTGTTGGATTTTGCCAATGGCTTCTTCTGCATCTATTGATGCAATCATGTGATTTTTTTTTGTCTTTAAGTCTATTCATGTGGTTTATTATATTTATTTACTGAGTATTTACTTGAGCATCTGTGAATTTTAGGGATAAAAATAGCTTGCTTGTGCTGCATAATTTTCTTTCTTTGTATTCTGTTTGCAGTAATTTTATTGAGCACTTTTGAACCTATGTTCATCAGGAATATTGGCCAGTAGTTTTCTTTCTTTGTTATATCTTTACCTGGTATGGTATTTGAGTGAGCTTAGCATAGTAAAAGAAGGTTGGGAGTGTTGCTTCTGTCTGTCTTCCTTCCTTTCTCTCTTTCTTTCTATCCTTTTCTTTCCTTCTAAAGATTGATTTATTTATTTTATGTATGTGAGTACACCATTGCTCTCTTAAGACATAACAGAACAGGGTATCAGATCCCATTACAGATGGTTGTGAGCCACCATGTGGTTGCTGGGAATTGAACTCAGGACCTCTGGAAGAACAGTCCGTGCTCTTAACCACTGAGCCATCTCTCCAGCCCACTTTCTTTCCTTCCTTTCTTCCTTCCTTCCTTCCTTCCTTCCTTCCTTTCTCTTTCTTTCTTTCTTCCTTCCTTTCTTTCTTTCTTTCTTTCTTTTCTTAATACTTAAAGAAGGACTGGCTTTGTAGCTTTCTTCAGACACACTAGAAGAGGGCATCTTATTCTATTACAGATGGTTGTAATCTACCATGTGATTGCTGGGAATTGAACTCAGGACCTCTGGAAGAGCAGTCAGTGCTCTTAACTGCTGAGCCATCTCTCCAGTCCCGAAGGACTGGCTTTTAATGTCTGGTGGAATTCTGTGATTCTATCTGGTTCTAGATTTGTTTTAGATGAAAGGTTTTTTATTACTATTTCAATCTCTAACTATTTTATTTGTTATGGGTCTGTTTTAGTTGTTGACTTCCTGGTTTAACTTTGATGATTTGGGTGAATCTAGAAATATATCCATTTCCTTTAGGTTTTCCTGATTCATGGAGTATGGGTTTCTAAAATAGACCCTTATAATATTCTGAATTTCTTTGTTGTGGGTGTCATGGAAGACTTTGTGCTTACAGACATATACTAGAGAAGTGCTGTGATGCTGTGGCAATCATAACCATAAAATTATTTTTATTGCTACTTCATAACTGTCATTTTGCTACTGTTATGAATCATAATATAAATATCTTCGTTTTCTTATGGTCTTTGTTGACTCCTGTGATGGGTCATCCTACCTCCCAATGGGATCAAGACCCACAGGTTGAGAACCACTGCACTAGGGCCACCTGGACTTTTTAACACATAGTATTATCCTTTTAAGAGAAGGAATGAAAACCCTGTTTTCTACCCAGAAGTCTAGAGCTGGTGTGTTCTCAAGCTAGCTGATCAGTGTGCAATCTGTATAGCCAGCATTGGATCCTCCCAGATCTTTCCAGCAATGTTATATTTTTTTCTAATCTATAGAACGTATATTTCAGGACACTTGTATTTTACAGAGTTTTGATGAATTCATGCCGGAACAATATATAGCTTACTTTGTTTCTCAGTGATATTTAGGTCTGCTTTGTTGTACATACAGGATTAGGTTCATCAGCACAAAATAGTTTTTAACCAGATTCTACTCTACTTACATATGCCTAAAATAAACAATTTGGAGTCAGACTCCTGAAGTTTGAACCAACACAGGCAATTGGAATCATGTGGCAGCCAGGTCCTCTCCTGGTTTATGACCTGGAATTTTAGAATGATAAAGGAACGAAGGAGTGGGCAAGCTGCATGAAGTCAAATAAGTCAAGATAGGCAACGCGTTTATGACTTACGTGCCTTGGTTTAGGCAGCAGAATAATGGTAACTTACTGGTTACCATTCCCTTCCTTACTGGTTAGCAGACAAACAAAAGAAGGAGCAGGGTAGAAGATGGGTGTGGGGCCTGGGAGCATGAACTCAGTGTTGACCTTGCCAGCAAGGTGAAACTTGTTCCTGAGATGGCTGAACCCGGAAAATTATCTCCTAACACTTTCCTGTGCTGCCTAGAAGATGCATTTCTCTAGTGTTTTGATATTCTGTAGATATCTACTAAGTTCATTTGATGTATGGTGTCAGTCAATTCTGACGTTTTTCTGTTTCTTTTTCATCCAGATGTCCTGTCTTTTAGAGAAAGTGGGGTACTGAAGTCACATACTACTAATAGATTGGTGTTAATCAGTATCTTTAATTCCAGTAGGAGACCTTTTTTTTTTTAGGAATCTGAGTTTGGTACAGCTATGGTAAGATAGCAATGACTTCTTGGATAATTGTCCCTTCATTACAATACAGTTTTCGATTAGTTTTAGTTTGAAGTCTGTTTTGTCAGATACTACAATAGCAATGCCTGCTTGCTTCCTGGTCCCATTTGGTTGGAGTTCTTTTGTTCATCCTTTTACTCCAAGGTAGTGCTTGTCTTTAAAACTAACATATGTTTCTTGTAGGCATCAGAGAGTTGGTTGTGTTTCTTGATCCATTAAATCATCCAGTCTCTTTTGATTGGACAATTACAGCTAATTATACTTGATATTATTATTGAACATTGTGGTTGTTTGGTATAGGGTGATGTGGGATTCCTAGTAGTGGGAGTGGAGGTGTCTCTGACTCTTGCCTGCATGTGGAACCCTTTCCTCCTACTGGGTTACCTCTGTTAAGGCCTGATGGGAAGCTCTGTGAGTAGTCTTATTGCATCATGGTATCAGTAGATATCCCTGAAAGGCCTTCTCTTCTTTGAAAGGAAACAGAGGATCTGGGGAAAGGTAAGGGTCAACCAGGAAAGAGTAGAGGGAGGGGAGGCTGAGGTCAGGATTTATTCTATGAGAGAAGAATAAATTAAAAAATAAAGTTATTACTGAAATATATGTGTTAAATTGTGGTTATCGTATTGTCAATTTTTGTTTGTGTTCTCTGCGGTATTTTGTGTTTTAATAATTCAGCTTCATATTTCTTTCCACAATCTCTCTGTTATGCTCATTCCTCTCTTCAGGCTGAAACATTGCTTCCTGTATTTCCTTTAGGTTTGATTTGTTGGATATAAGTTCTTTTTAGGCTGTTTATATCATGGAAAGTCATTTTTTTCCTCCTTCAATTATAGCAGATAGCTTTGCTGTGTACATTAGTTTAAATTGGCTGTAGTAGTCTTTTAGGACTTGGGGTGCCTAGTTTTCAGGGTCTTCTGGCTTTCAAGTTTTCCCTTGAGAAATCAGCTGTTATTCTGATGGGTTTTCCTTTGTATGTGACTTGTATCTCTCTCTCCCTTCCTCCTTCCTTCCTCCCTCCCTCTTCCCCACCCCCTCAGCTCTCTTTGTTGTGTAGACTCAGTGTTTTAACTATACTATGCCCTGGGGACTTTTCTTTCCTGGTATTTTCTAGTTGGTTGTTCTGTTAGCTTTCTTGTAACTAAGATAATTTTCTTTATGGATTGTGTTTCTTAATCTATCTAGCTAGACGTTTTCTTTGTAATTTAAGCATTGATGTTATTAATGCTTAAAGTCATTATTAAAAAGTTTATGTTGACTGCAGTAATTTTATTATATATTTGCTGTTTTTACTCTTAGGCATCCTTTGTGTTCCTATAATTACAGCTTTTTTCCCTACAGATTCTTGACTGTGCTCGGTGTTCTTTTCAGTTGCCAGTACTGCTTCTAGTATTCTCTGTGTAGGGCTTGTTTTGTGAAAATGAATTGTTTTTTCTTAATTAATTTTTATTTACTTTACATCCTATTCAGAGCTTCCCCTCCCTCCTCTCCTTCCAGTCTCTCCCCTTTTCCTCAGAGAAGGGGAGACCCTCCAAGGATATCAACCTGCCTTGGCATATCAAGTTGTACTGGGACTGGGTGCATCTTCTATTGAGGGAAGACAAGGCTAGCCATTTAGGGGAAAGGGATGCAAAGGCACCCAGACTGCCCCTGCTCCTGCTGTCAGAGGTCGCATATGAGGACCAAACGGTACATCTGTCACATATGTGTAGGGGGACTAAGACAGTCCCATGCATGCGCTCTGCTCCGTGGTTCAGTCTCTGTGAGCCCCCATGTGCTAGTTGCTTCATGTAGGTTTTCTTGTTGTGTCCTTCTTCCTGTCTGGCTCTTTCAATCCTCCCTTTCCATCTTCCACAGGTCTCCAGAGTTCTGCCTAATGCTTGGCTGTGTGTCACTGCATCTGTTTCCATCAGCTGCTGGGTGGAGCCTCTCAGGAGACAGTTAGGTTTAGGCTCCTGTGTGCAAGCATAGCAGGATGTTATTGATAGTGTCGGGGGTAGGCTTTCTTTCAAGGCATGAGACTCTATTTGGACCAGTTATGGTTTGGCCATTCCCTCACTCTCTGCTCCCTCTTTATCCTGGCACCTCTTACAGGCGTGAAAACTTGTGAGTCACAAGTTTTGTGTCTGGATTGGTATCCTCACTCCTCCGTTGAAAGTCTTGGCTGGTTACAGGAAGTGACTGTTTCATGTTTCATACTCCCTACTACTAGGAGTCTTAGCGAGGGTCATCCTCATAGATTACAGGGGTTGTACATTGTCCTAGATTTCTAGCTTGCCCAGAGATACACTCCCTACTCCCCCCACACTGATTCTCGTTCTCTCTCCCAGTTCTCTCTCCAGCCAACCTTCCCATACTTGATTTCTTCTATCCCCTCCTCATCCCCTCTCCCATCCAGTTTCTTCCATACACCAAATGTCTATTTTATTCCCCCTTCTCAGTGAGATTCAAGCATCCTCCCTTGGGCTCTATTTTTTTTACTTAGCTTTGTTGGCTCTGTGGATTGTAGCATGGCTATCCTGTACTTTACGACTAATATCCCCTTATGAGTACACACCATGTTTTTCTTTCTGAGTCTGAGTTATCTCACTCAGGATGTTCTTATCTAGTTTCATCCATTTGCCTGAAATTTTTATAATGTCATTGTTTTTAAAAGCTGAGTAATATTCCATTGTGTAGATGTACCACATCTTCGTTATTCATTCTTCAGTTGGGAGACATTTAGGTTGTTTCCAGTTTCTGGGTATTTTAAATAAAGCTGCTATGAACTTAGTGGAGCAAGTGTCCTTGTTGTATGGTTGGACATCTTTTGGGTATATGTCCAGGATTCTTGTCTTTCTACTTCAACTATGGCAGGTAGTTTTTCTGGGTACAGTAGTCTAGCTTAATACCCATGGTCTTTTAAAACTTAGAGTATATTGCTCCAGGCTCTTCTTGCTTTCAAAGTTTCTGATTAAAAAACTCATCTGTTATTCTAATGGGTTTTCCTTTATATGTCTCTTGTGTGATTTCTTTTGTTGCTTTCAACAGTTCTTCTTTGTCCTGTCTATTTAGTATTTTAACTATGACATGTCATAAAAGTGTCTTTTTTTCTGGTCCTATCTATTTGGTATTTTGTATGCTTCATGCATCTTAGTTTCGGGGATGTTCCCTTCTTTGATCATTTCGAGGAGCTGGTCTAAGCCACTGACCTTGATTGAACTCTTCTCATTTATCTAGGCCTATAATTCAAAGATTTAGTCTTTTATGCTTGTCCCACAGTTCCTGTATCTTTCTTCCCTATATATATATATTTTAAAAGTTCATATTCTTTGTTTCTATGGTCTAATTTCTCTACTTTATTCCTGAGAACTGAATAAGTCCTGTCTTCTCCTTGATTCATGCTACTTGTAAGGATTTCCCGAGTTTTCCAACTGGGATATTAAGGTTTTCAACTCATCTCCCTTTCAGCATAGCTCTCTTCAATCTTTCTGTCTCCTTATTGAATTCAGTTTTCCCATCCTGGGTTGTCGTTGTCGTGTCATTCAGTCTCCTGTTTCCTTTGTTATCATTCAGGTTTGTTGACTCTGCTCATGTCTTCTTTGAACACCCTGAATTACTTAATAAAGTTTATGATTGCTCTTTTAAGTCTTATGTTCTGAGGTTCATGTAAGTAATTTACATTGGCAAAACTTTTTATAGGATTGCTGGAGTTTTAAAGATACATACATACATCCTTGATCTTCCTCATTGTTTATATTTTTGTCATGAGACCTGGGCATATGGGCTTCTTTCGTTGATTTTGTATCTGATGTCAGACACAGAAGGATGGGTCTAGAGGTTAGATATACAGTAAGTAGGAAGAACCCTTGTGTAGAAACAAGGGTTGGGCTGGTATGCAGTATGTGTATCCTGGCCCAAGCCTGGGGGGTTGAGAATGGTGCAGGAGGGTGTGGCAGTGCCTTGCTGCAGGCACTGGATTTGAGACCTGGCAAGATTTAGATTTTAGGACTGGGGAGGGGTTGAAAAGGCAGGATCAGTATGTTGGGCCCAATATAAGATGTTCTATTAAGAGAAAGGTCTGGATGTTGGATATGGCATGGGAAGCATCACAAGTAATTTTTTATAAGATGGTAAATTAATCACAACATGTTAGTTTTAATACAGGGGAGGAATATGACTCAGTGCTAGATTGCCTACATATGAGACTCTGGGTTCAATTCTCAGTACCACAAAATGAAGACAAACCAATACAAAAATCAAGTTAAACCAAAACAAAAAACAAAAAAACAGAACCAAAAACAAGCCAGCTTTCAATGTACAATATTCTGCTGTATTTTAATATTCAAAAACATATGGATTATATACTCTATATCACATCCTGCATATTATATAAAAAAGCTAGAAGAATATGGTGGTATGGTACTTCCAAATAAGCACAATGGGTATTTCTAAATATTAAAATCATAGAGTATTATTTTCTTCTTTATATCTTTGTTTATTTTTTTATTTTCTACCACAAATAAGAGTAAATATACATTATTCAGAAAGGTCACTCCTGTCTAAACATGTATAGTTCAGTCGAGTAAAATTTGAGCAAGACTGTCATACCATTTGGCAACTGTTGGATTTCAAGTCTGTTAAAGAGAGGATGCTTTCTCCTTTCTTGTTCCCCATACTTGCTGATACATACCAGAGATGGACAGCTATGGAATGTGTTAAGTTCTGAACAGGGGTAAATGATGTCAAGGAATGTAGGTGAGCTGCTAAGGTAAGCACCTTGAACAAATGAAAAAATCTGCTAAATAGTATTGCCTAGTTGAAGAACTGTGGCGACTATTCAGCATGTGGATTGCTGAGCTGCCTAGAATGAGAGGCACCGGAGGAAAAACTTTCTGAGCTTGTTATTGTGTTTATGTTATTGTGTTTTCTCATTAGTTTTATGACAGCCTATGAGGCACTTTTTACTATTTTTTTCCATATTAAGATGAGAACTATGAGAGTCTTCAGGAAAATATGAGCTGTTCCAAGTTATAGCATTGTAAATAGGATTGAGTATTGTACCGGGATTGTCTCGCCCTTGATAAGTCTTGCTGTTCTCCTGTGCTAGTGGCTGTGGTAGTGGCCTTGAAAACCTTTCTAAATGGTTAGTGAGTTCTTAAAAGTCACAGACTGCCACTATATTTTGCAGTCTTGAAGTGACCTACAAGCATGAAGCTTGGCAAAGTAGCAAGCCACTCTTCTTCCTCCTCTCCCTTTGTCCTTCCCAAGGGTCCTTGTCTAACACCTGAGATTCTCATATTCCTTTGTTAATGTAAAATCGTGCTCTGGCAAAGTGGCACTGTTGCTGGAGTTGCCCAAGGCCCGAACAAGTTTTCTGTATATCAGAGGCTTAACAACAGAAGAAACTGGACAGGTAAACACATTTTAAATTTTAATGGGTCTTTTGGTTGTTGTGTTGATGCTGTTGTTGTTTTTTTTGTTGTTTTTTTTTTGTTTGTTTGTTTTGCTTGTTTGTTTGTTTAAATGGAGAGCATACCAACTGTGCTCTAGTTTCTGCTTAGTCAATTCATTTCTATCACAATCAAGACTGATACTGTCTCTGCCTTTGGCACTGGGGACAGAAGTTACCATTTTGTTGAAGTGGGAAAGAAAAGAGATAAAATATTTGAACAGGTGAAGTGATGAAGTAGACAGAACCTGGGCAGGAATGAAAAGCAAGTGAAGCTAAAATATGGCCGAAAGCCTCCTGATGGCACGGTAGTGAGAAGAGAACAGGCAAGAAGTGGGAAATCTTCATTTTCTGGTAGAGACTGCTTCCTTGTCCTAAAACACTAAAGTGCCTACTCCCTCCTCTCCAGAGAATCTCTCTCTCCTAAGAAAGGAATTAGCATAGCAAAACTTCAGCATGAAGCTGGCTTGCATGAGAAAAATGAGCTCTGAATCATTAAGAAGGCAGTCGCTGCTACATGCTAATGATTTGGTTTCCCCTGCTCCTGTCTTAGACTAATGCATCTCAGGGTATGCACTGAATGATACAAAAATGATTACATGCTTTGGAAATCTTTCTGGGATTTATTGTCTTAGACCGTGCACTGCTTGTTTAGGTTATGAATTAACTAACAAATCTGCTGTTCCCTAAGTTTTAAGAATTAAAAGGTCTTATTCTTTTGTCTGATACCAATTTAATGTAACTATATTTGGTGATAGAAAAGTGAAAACCTGAAAATGGCCATTATGATTGTCTCCACAAACACTCACTTCCTAAAAGTACAGCTCGTATTTCCTAATGACTGAGATATATGCCTCTAATAGTATGAATAATTCATAATGAATATAATTTGTCATTTGTCTCAGTTTGTAACACATTGACCTCAACAGATATTTACTTAATGTGCCCTTTGTTCATATACATTGACCTATTGGGAGACAATCATTTTAAATACAACAAAATTCAAAATACCTCAAAGGATAATCACTCTATCTTAAGATACAGGAAAAACAAACAAGACAAAACAAAACAACCACTCACATACTGTTTAGTATTATGACATCAAAAATTTGTCTATGATTAGGTATAAGCAAAATTAAACTTTACATATTTTTAATCACAAAAACTTTTCTCATATGGAACTGCTCACACCATAGGAAATTTTTTTGTGACAAGATTGGGTTCCTTCACATATCATAGTACTCTAACTGGTAAGCTTTGTCAACTTGACACAAGCTAGCATGAAATATGCAAAAGAAACTCAGCTGAGAAAATGCCCCCATCAAATTGCCTGTGGAAAGTCTATAGGGGCATTTTCTTGATTGCTAATTGACAGAGGGCCCATATAACTGTCTATGGGCCCTCTGTCATACTAGATCCAGTGTGTGTGTGTACTCATGTGAGTATTTGACCTGAAATCTGGCCATCAACCAGCAAGCTTGAGTATTTCATCATGCTCTCCCCAGTATTTAATAGATAGTTTTGATCTATAATCACACATATGTGTGGTCTTCTATGGTAACAAAGCTGTTCCATATGATGGATGGGACAGCACATCATGGGCAGCTGATATCTCAGTAAAGGAGATAGGAAGGCAGACCCTGTGGGCAGAGTAGATCCTAATATGCCATATTGATCTACTAAATCAATATAAAGACGGATTGTGCAAATGTACAAGGAACCTTGTAGTTGCTTGGCAGTCTAAACACCTGGAGGAATTTCTGGAATATACAGGTCAGTGTTCATGCTCTTTCCAGCTAATAATTAGCTCAAACATAGGTCATTCTGTAGGACCCTGGAAATCCGCTGTGTCATCCTGACAGCGGATTTAATAACATTCCATCTGACACACAGCCATTAACAGGAAATGCAGACAAAAATGTCTGCATCTGACACTGTCTTGGCAGAGTATTTCATGACCTGAAATACTGAGTACCACACCTGGGTTCATATGTGATCCTGGATGATATAAGAAAGCAGACAGAGCAACCTATGAGGAGCATACCAGTACTCAGCATCTCTCCATGGCTATGCTTCTGTTCCAGCCTCCAGGCTTCTGTCTTGTATTCCTGCCTTGACTTCCTTCCATGACTGACTGTCATCTTCAAGGGGAAGTACAACCTTTTATCCCAGGTTGGTTTTGGTTGGTGTTTTATCACAGAAATAGAAACCTAAGGAAGATAGTGTCCTGTGAGTAGACTTCTGGCTCTGCCGACCTGGGGAGAGCATCAGCTCTCAGTTTCACCTGTGTGCTCCCCCTTTCAGATGTTCTATGTCTTTCTCTTAGTTTTTAACTCGCATATACCCATTCTCTAAAGCAATGTTTAATAATGACATTTCCATCCAAGTACATCTTGTAAAGTTTGCCCCATGTTTTTAGATGCTATACTTCTAATACCCACACATATGACTGGACCAATATAAATTGGATCTCAGTAGCACATAGCAAATAATTTGCTAACACAGCTTGGAGAACTTGGCAAGAACACTCTACCTATGCTTTCCTAGAGGGACCCACTTCACCAGTCATGCCTACCATCCCAAAAGCTCTGCCACCTCTCAAAACAGTGCTATTTGGGGCCCAAGTAATCAAAGCCATGACCCTGAAGGGTATTCTTTTATATTTAAATCAATATAAAGATGGATTGTGCAAATGTACAAAGAACCTTGTAGTTGCTTGGAAGTCTAAACACCTGGAGGAATTTCTGGAATATACAGGTCAGTGTTCATGCCCTTTCCAGCTAATAATTAGCTCAAACATAGGTCATTCTGCAGGACCCTGGAAATCCGCTGTGTCATCCTGACAGATTGACTATTTGGTGGCAGTTCATATTGTTAGAAATTGGATTGGGTGAGGATTTAGGGGGATGTTTATGTACTGATCAGATCAGAAGCACCTCACCTTCTAGAGAGTTCTTAAGGGTCACAGAGCATGTGCCCTTGCTATAGTAGAAAGTGGCTTAGTGGCAGAATAATATGTCCTCTCCAGACTCCTAATTCATCTCATTCTCACCTATTAGGCTGACACTGAGGAAATCACCATTTTTGTAGGTCAAAATAATGGAATGTTATTAAATTCGTTTACTTGGCCCAATATTCTTTCACATTGCTGGCTGTCATTGTCAAGGATCTACAGGAGGATCTCATCAACAAACAAACGAATATAAATTGGTAATTTTTACTGATGCCCAAATTCCCTAACAGTAGCATAGTATTATACTTTTAAAGCTCTGACTAAAACATCAGATCTATGGCTTTAAATTTTTCCAAGTAAAAGTGAAACATTTACGCGTTCTAAAATATACAGTCACTGAACACAGTAACGTACACCTAACCCTCAACACTAGAAAGGCAGAGGCATGAGGTTCCCAAATTCAAAGTTAACGAGCTAGACAACCAGATCTGATCCCCCAAACACAAAGCAATTCAAAGCGAACACTTTTCTAAAACAGGACAAATAGGTATCTATTTAGCTGTGGTCACTTACTGATACTGAGCAAACCGCTTCAGTCATTGTCACCATATTTAATCCCTCCCACAACTTTTTGAGCTAAGGACAAAGCTGATCATAACAAACAGGTGCTTAGCTTCTAGTGCTGGAGGAAGATCATTGTACTTGAGCATTCATCAAGTTGCTCTTAGCCACCTTAAAAGCACTGCACTGTCAAACACTTACTATGCAAGGATGTTTCTGTTAGAATAGTATAAAAGAATTATTCTGTCTATATTCTGTTTATAATAGTATAAATAGAACATGTTAGAATCATGTAAAGGGGGATGGAAGACTCAATGAACTGTGGCTTCTGTATTTTATAGAATTGTAGGCATCCTTTTAAAGTAGATTGTGATGAGTTAAGGTTATACTATAATCCCTAGAAAGCCTAGGGACATGGCTCATTGCTTGCTGAATTAAGTATGAAAATCTGAAGTCAGATGCTTAGTCTCGAACAGAACAGAACAGAACAGGCTCAGACTGATTCTATCAGAAGTTCAGGAGTTTTGATGAAGAAGTATATGTAGATTATTCTGTAAGCCTCCAACCAATTTCTACAAAACTCAAATGTCTGCATTTGACAATTTTATACATTTCCCCCTGTGCTACCCATAAGAAATTGAACTTAAAAGAAACAAATAGCTTGAAAGTAGACACATGGAAAGGACCTCACGAAAACCTGGAATAGCTTTGTGAATAGCAAAGTTCAGGGAGAGCATCTACTCAAAAGGTGAGTGGAGAGGATTGACCTCACACAATGTCAAAACTGATGTAATGTTGCAGTTAGTAAGGCAGCATGCAACTGTATAAAAAATAAAGGTTAAGGTTAATGCAATGAGATAAAATACCAAAGGCATGTGTTTACATGTACACCATCTTTAAAGGCACATACTTACATGCAGGGCCATCTTTACAAAGATGCAGTGACAACCTAGGAATGATAACTGTCTTGGCAGAGTATTTCATGACCTGAAAACAGAGACACAAGACAAAAACTGATGCCTTACTCTCCATGTTAGAAAACAAAATCTTTAAATTTACAATATATCTATCAACACAGAAACTATGAAGCTTTTACAGAAAGAAAACACTAGAAGAAAAAATCTTTGTGATTTTGCTCCAGGTAAAGGGCTTGTAAAGATGACATCAAAGCTATATGTGATAAAAAGAAAAAATGGTAAGTCATATTGCAAGGACATTTAAAACTTTGTACTTCAGAAGACGTTATTATGGCTGCCATGATGGTACATAGGTGCTGTAGGAGCTGGAGTCACAGGCATTGGAGAGCCTTACATGGAGGCTAGAAAACAAGCTGAGGTTCTCTAGGAGAAGGCCAAGTGTTCATAACTGCTGGACCACTTCTCCAGCCCCACTATCATTAATTATTAAGAAGCTTATATTAAAGACACAGCGAGATATCCCTTAATGCATACTAGAAAGAAGTTAATAAGAAAGACAGCCATTCCAAAATGTAAGCATAGTGTTGGTGCTGAGGGAGAAAAAAACAAAAGAGATAACAGAGAGAGATAACAGGCAGCAGAGAAACTTCCGTTTAGGGACAGAAGTCGAAGCCCTGACAGATGTGGTATGCATGACCAGACTTAGAACATTTAAAGATCAAAGGGATTGTTGAGAATATGAAACTGAACAGCAGACAAACTAGCAAAAATTTCATAATTTCTTACATTGTTAGAGAGAAACAAGCTATATGAGCCACCATTTCTGAAGATAACCTGTATGTCATTCATGAAAATGACATTTAAGGGCTAGAGAGATGGCTCGGTGGTTAAGAACACCCACTGCTCTTGCAGAAGATCCACGTCTTATTCTAAGCACCCACATTCAGTGGCTAACAAATGCCTATAACCCCAGTTCCAGGGGTTCTTATACCTCTAGTCTCTATAGGCACCTGAACTCAGGTACATATACCCACAAAAAGAAATACGATGCATAATTCATATTAATTTTTTAAAGTGGAACTTAAGAGTGTGTCTGTCTATAAACTTATGACTAGGTCAATAAAATATGACATATTTACAGATGGAGTACTACGCAGTAACTAAGGAACTGAGTGTGGATATATACCACAGAAAGGATAAAACTCGAAACCTTCATATTGGACACAACACCCCCTTACCCCATACGTGTTAGCTGTCTTTTTAATCATTGTCATTAAAAATTGGATATAAGGGACTTGGGAAGGATTTGTTTTAGCTTACAATATTATAGTGTGGCAAGTATGGCAAGAGAGACTCCATGGGCAGGAGATAGCATTCCATGTGGACAAGTCAAACAGCAAGGGAACAAGTCTGGAACCAGACAGTGGCCATAACCAGTAAACCCCACTTCTATAGACTATAGACTAGTTAGATTCCAAACACATGAGCCTGTGGGGGACAGTTCACATTTAACTGCTGCCCCTATTAGAAGAAATGTTCAGGCAAAAAAACCCCGCAAGTTACAGAGATAGAAAGCATTGGTGGTGGCATGGGCTTTAGGAGGTAAGGTTCACTATAACCATCTCCTTGGGAGTATTTTTGTGAATGACTACAAAATTCTAGACCTGGATTGGAGAGACAGTCGTAAAAACAGGCACCATCATTGCCTTTGCTTCTGGGCACACATCTCTGCTCACCAGTGCCTGCTCTTTCTTCACATTACAGGTTCTCTTCTAAGGCATGGGCTTTAAGAAAGAACCAGATTAGATGGACTGGTCCCATTCAAGATTCACTATATAATATGATCATGCAGGAAAGTCTGCCAAGGGGATTTAGCATTTGCCCTAAACTTAGCACCCTTAATGGAAATAGTTTGAGTCTCTGTGTAGGTTTCAATGGGTGGAGGAACAGTGTATATGTTACAAAACCACAGCAAGGGAAAAATCCACCCACCCACTTCTCCCACCATAGCTATGCAGCAGAAGAGAATAACAAGCATGAGAACAAAACAACGGCGATCAAGAACTAAGAAAGAGAAGCAGCAATTGACAGCTTTGTTACCATAGAAGACCACAGTTTTCACCATAGAAGACCACAGTTTTCACCATAGAAGACCACAGTTTTCACCATAGAAGACCAGTTTCACCATAGAAGACCACAGTTTTCACCATAGAAGACCACAGTTTTCACCATAGAAGACCACAGTTTTCACCATAGAAGACCACAGTTTCACCATAGAAGACCACAGTTTTCACCATAGATGACCACAGTTTTCACCATAGAAGACCACAGTTTTCACCATAGAAGACCACAGTTTTCACCAGCAGAGTATGGAAGACAGTGCAGGTGTGAAAACAGTCTTCCTAGGCATTCATCTTCAGAATAATATTTAATTACTGTGGATTCAACAACTACGAGAGTGCCAAGTTTCTGAATTCTCAAGGTCAGAAAATAAATCTGGAAAATATAAAAAAAGCCATGAGTTATGTTTTTATTTCCAAAGTTTGACAGCCATAGAATTCCTACAAATGATGGATAATGTTATTCTTCAATATTTTCTGCCAGCTTTGATCATTTTCAAAACTGTACACTTGAAAAGTGTTCTTTTTAATAAAGCTATTTCCTAACAATTAATAAATTTAGAGAGGGGAGAAAAATTTTGATTTAATCACTTCCTTTAATGAATGCTATCTTTATTGGAAAAATTCATAACTGTACTGGAAAATATATGGTATCAATAATTAATATGTGGATAAGGCATCATACTGATGTAATTTTATATAGCTAATTTGTTCAATAATAAAGAATGATAGATACCTAGGTCTGGTTTGGTGGCTTCTCATCCCAGCTACCAGTAAGACAAAGGCTGGAGGTACAGGTTCAAGACCAACCTCTCAGTTTTGTAAGACATTGACTCAAAATTGGGAAAATAACAAAAGATTAAGGAGTTAGCTCAGGGGTAAGGATCTAGAGTCCTGCCTTACATGTCTAATCCCTGGTACAGAAACAAACAAACAAACAAACAAACAAACAAAAAAACGGAGAGACAGAGAGACAGAGACAGAGACAGGGAGACAGAGACGGACAGACAAACAAGGAAGTGGAGCAAAATGGCAGCCCTGTAAGAGGCCCCTGTGCCTCAGTAGACTCCCTATGGAGACACCAGGCTGAAAAGCCTTAATAAGCTTCTGAGCAGCAGAGAAGCAACCCACAGGATGCAGAGAGCCCCCAGATGTGACACATCTGTCAAGGGCTACATTCCGGAGCTGTAAAGGACTCTAAAACCTACCAGCAGAAAGTCAAACAACCTGACTAGAAATGGGCAAAACATCCAAATAAAGTATTCCACCGAAAAGGTTCAAGTCGCCAATGTGCAGGTGCAAAGCAATGCTCAGCATCTGTGAGCTCCAGGGCAGCAAAAGTTAAAAACCATAAAGTTCCCAAGCCAGTGAGGATGGCTATTATCACAAGACTAAAGATCACAGTCATGATGAGGAGATGGGTGATCGGGAGGGGGTGGGGGCAGAGAATGGAGCCTGAACACCGTTGGTGGCAAAGTAAATTAGTACAGCCATTCTGGAAACCAGTATGGCGGAGCTGTAAAAAAAAAGTTAACAATAGAACTGCCATGTGATCAAGCAGTCCTACTACAGGAAATGTGTTCACAGGAAATGGAAGCAGTATGTCCAAGAAATGTCTGAATTGTCCATGTTCCTTGTGGCGATGTTCACACGGCCGAGAGACAGAACATGGTGTGTTCATCAGCTTATGAATGAGTAATGAAGTTGCAGCGAGACATGTGGCAAATGCTATTCAATCATGGAAATCACGAGGCCCAGTTTGTCTGATGCAGCACCAAATGCAAGCTGGAAGTCATCATGTTAAGTGGAATGGGCACAGGCAGACAAATGCTACAGGATGTCATTCACATCTGGAAGCTTAAGTTCTTTCATAGAGGTTGAGAGTAAAGTATTGTTGACTAGTTGCCTGAAGGGTGGGATGGACACTAATGATCCAGAAGGACTAAGTCACAGATAACCACAAGTGAGACTTTTCCTGCTACTTCATAGCAAGGTGACTGCCGAGAACCGCGATGCGCTGTGCAGGCCAAAAAGATGCGAGGATTGCAAAGGTTTCACTGTGAGGAACTAATAAGTGCTTGAAGAGATAAACGTCTTTAATCTGATTTAAATATTATATTATGTATTGAATATTATATGGATCTCTGTTTATAATATAATTTTCATGTTTTAATGTAGCTGCTAAAGTAAAATTTTAAAGTAGAGCTAATACATATCAATCAAAAGTAAAATTAAATTTAAAAAGCAACACCCCTGTAATTCTATTACAAATAAAGATGAGAGAATTTAATGCCTTTGGTGCAAATATAAATGAGAAAGTTATTCTGCCTACAAGCACACTGCAGAATGTTTTAGTATTCTTCTTTTGTCTGATTTCGGTAGGGGTATTGGGCCATGACCAGGAGAATTGCCAGAGATGAGTTGACTGCACAGAGGCAGCATGAGCTCACTGGGACTGGAAGGTGACAGGTGGCAGGTAAAGGAGACAGTAGGGAAGACAGAAGAGGCCCAGGTGTCCTGATGCATCACATTTGTGAAGTGTCACAGGAACAGAGAATGATTTCCCTCCCATAGACTCTGCCTGATAAGGCTTGTTAAGTGGCCTTGAGGACAGCTGAGGGCTATGATAACTTGAATGTATTGTCATTTATGCCATTGCTGCAGAGATAAAACACCAACAGTGAAACTCAACCCAAGCTGCAAAGATCAGAGGGGCATCAAATGATCCCCAGTGTATCTCTTCCAAGAGATACACCCGCTGCGAGACAACAGGCCCTGAACGCTCGCTTGGTACCCAGTTTGAATGAAGCAGTTTTCTATCTTCCTTCCCTCTCCTCCTGTTTCCCTCCCCTCCTTTCCTCATCCCTCTCCTTCCTTCTCTGCTCTTTTGCTTTTTCTTTCTTTATAACAAGGTTTCCCTGTCACCCAGGTTGGCCCGTCACTTACCATCCCCTGCTTCAGCCACACCACCACCCACCAATATCAGGATTGCAAGCACTCATTTTCTTATACCAGAGGTAGTAAATACTAATTTTAGAAAATGTGAAAAATTAATAAAGGAAAATGAATTATATATCCTTCTACTTCCCCAAATAACATCTACTGATATTTTTATGCAGCTTCTTTTTGCTTATGTAAATGTTCTATATTGGGATTATAATAAAATTTTAATATCCTTTATTCATTGATTTATATATTTTGTTATTGTACATACCCAGGAAATATCATTTTAATAGCTCCCTAATTAAAATCCTTTTGTTGATTTTTTTGCTGTTATAAATGATACTATAATGAACATGGTTTTGCATAAATAGTATTTTACTACATATTATAAAATATTTACTTAGAAGATATTCCCAGAATACAGTCAGTAGGTTAGGCAAACAGACATTAATTTTTGTCTCTTATCTTTATTTTTGAGATATTTCACTGTCACGCATGCCTTCCAGCAATACTAGACTCCCTTGACTCTACCCTCAGCAACATGGCACAGTACAGCAGCACTTTTAGAATGTAATTGCTAATTTTGTATTCTATATACAAGATTTTTTTATAATCATGGATTTTCTATGCAGCCCACGATGCTGTGTAATTCACTGTCTAGCCGAGGATAGTCTTAACCTCCTGGTGGTCATACTGCCTCAGTTTTTCAACTGTGGGCATTGCGGGCTTATGTCGCTGTGACCAACTGCAAATGAGAAGCTTGAAAAGCAGCATGAGGGGCTGGTGGGTGGCCTAAGTGAGTGAAGAGATTGTCTTACTGAGATTGCTATCCAGTATCCATATAAAAAAACCTGATGTGTTAACACAGACCTCAGATCCAAGTGATGGGAAGGTAGAGACAGGAGGATCTTGGGAGTTACTCACCTATGGGGTCAACTCCAAGACAATGAGAGACCTTGTCTCATAGGAGATGGATGGTGTTCCTCAGGACAGCACGTGAGGGGGTCCTCCTCCTTCCGTGTGCTCATGTGTGCACACAGGCTCCTGCATACAGAAATCTATGGATAAATATGAACACTCACACACAAATGCAGATAAAATCAAATACTTAAATAAGATACAATAACAAGCATAGCATAGTAAAGCAATATTTCTAATTTTGCTCTGCTACCTAACACTGTTCCACAGCCCAGATTCAGCGGCTGGTAGTTGCTGTTAACAAAGGAGCAATCAGCAAAGAGGGAAGCAGTCAGGATTCTGTTGCCAAGTCTAAACACCAGCTGGGTGTGTCTAATGCAGTAGTTTTCCACCTATGGCTCCTGACCCTTGGGGAAACATATTCTAGTGAGTATTACGAACTGAGACACGGCTCAGTAGCAAAATTTCAGTTGTAAAGTCTTAATGAAAAGAAATTCATGATTAGGGGTTTCTAACACCATTGGAAATATGTATTTTCTGTTGGTCACAAACCACAGGTTGAGGACCGCTGGTAAGGCCTTACAAACTTGGCAGTCTTTAACTGTCCTATTTATAAATTAAATGCTTTTGCTACTGACACAAGCACATTCCATTCTTTCCCATTCTTTGTGTGGGCCCCTGCTGCGTTTACCTACTGTGAACATTGTGTTCTTTAGAGTGGAGTCCTTAGTTCTCAGGGAGGTCCTCCCAGTAGAACTTACTTTCACCTAGCCCATTCTTGCATCTTGATTATTCCCCTCTTCTGGATTGAGCAATGTCAATGTTACATATGTCTTGTCTCTCCTGCTAGAGTTTAGCAGTGGTTCTCAACCTTCCTACTTCTTACATATAGTGCCTCATGTTGTAGTGACTACCCCCAACGATAAAATCACTTCATTGTTATTTCTTAACTGTTATGAATCTTATTGTAAATATCTGATATGCTGGATATGCAAATATGATACATGACCCCTGTAAAATGATCATTTGCCACATCCCCCAAGGGGTCATGACCCACAGTTTGAGAACCAGTAGCTAGACCAGGAGCTCTGCCTGGTGCAGAGAATGCAGACACTGTAGAGTACTGCTTCTCCTTTCTTTGTCATAATGGACATCACCATCCAGGAATAGTTACTGCTGATGGAGGCCATCTTCAGACCTCTCCTGTCTCTCTCAGCCTGGCTTTGCACCCATGAATCCAAGCCATCACTGTCTGCAGTACTAAAAAAGTTTCTCCGCAGCCAATCCTTTATCAGATCAGAAATACCAATACCACAGCAGGAATTATATATAAAATGCTCTCTTGGTGGTTTTTGCAGCCAAAGAGAGGAGCGCTCTCAGCCTGATAGCTAAGTCTTAAGAAATACATGCTTGGGAATTGCTAACAGGCAAGCCACCTGCGTCAGTGAGACAGCATACTGAATGGATATGCCAGAGTACAGTCTCACATCTCCCCATAAGTGTGTATAACAAAGGAGAAGAGAATGCTAACAACCTAAGTATCAGAGATGAATGGACCATCATGAGAGCAATGTTCACTAGTACCTACACCACCAGCTTTTGGTCCTATTGCAGTTTAGGCACCTTGTATGCATTCTCTCCTTTCTTATCAATTAGGGAATTGTCTTCATCTTATAAATGGAGATTCTGACACTTCATGATATTCACCAATTTGGCAAGCAGCAAAGCTGGTTGTATGGAGGAAGGATTTAAAACAGGCAGGGTGATTCTCAATCTGCATGGTTAACATGATAGAATGCAGGGGTTGGAGGGATAAAGGGATGAATTTAACCTAACCTTAGATTGCTTATTTTTAAACAAAGAAATAATAAATAAGAAGGCAGGGGGTTGATTTAATTTCATTATTAAAATTTGTTTACATATCCAAAAACAAATGAGCCATTTCTCTAAGCATCCATGGGACAGTTAGCAGAATGAGTTCAGTATTGGACCAGAAATAAAACTTGACAGAGAAAAATTATGCAAACCATATCTACAGATGATAACAGAATCTAAAAATAACAGATTTTAAGCCTGGTGTGTTGACTCATGTCTGTCGGAGGACTTGAGAGGCTAAGGCAAAAAGACTGTTTTGAGTTCAAGGCCAATCCAGGCTATTGATAAAAAATGCAAACAAATTTCATAATACAAATGAGTAGACAGTTCCCCCAAACCTGAGTAAATCTTAGGAGAAGAAATCATAAGAATTATAGAGTATGAGCCATACAGTGGTATAGAAACCATGCCTTAAATAAAGAGTGATATGAGAAAAGACACAAACTATATATTAATACAGCAAAACCTAGCTTAAAAGAATTTTTTTAAAAAATGAACAGCAGTTAAAATAATCATACTGTGCTATTTCTCCCAAACGTGCTGCAGCCGTGTGGTTGCCGTGTGGTTGCCGTGTGACTTTACCAGTATCCTCTTGCAAGCATGGAATACGGTGGGTATCTCATAAGGGACAAGCGCCAAATTCCACTCATGACACAGTATGGCTCTGCTTCTTCCCAGTTCTGGACTTCTCCCAGAAGCCCCTAATATGGGTCAGACACCATATCAGGACTGCCTCCACTGCTGAATTCTGTATATTTTAAAGTGGTTGCAAATTGGGGAATAAACTGTGCTGGTCAGTTTGGGGTTTCAAGTGTAGAATAAATCAACTATGTTTAAGAACCCTAGTAATTTTCCCCCCTTGAAATGTGTTCACATATACTTGTGCTGATTGTATCAGCACACACATTTGAAAAACCTCCTGCCACTGGATATACTTCTTTGAGTCATTGGACTGATTCTCCTCTGGCTTCCATGAAGTTCCATTAAATCTGAGTGTCTCTAATCAACTGTAATTATCTTAAAGATTTGATCATACAGAAGTCATGCATCTATACCTTCATTAGCTTTGGTCAATGGGCCAAAACATTAATTTTGTACTAATATATTAAATTGTTAACATATAGCTTTTCTTATACTTTCCAAGGCTGAGCTTACTTTCTGTTTCTTCTGTCTCATTCTCTTTGGCTAACCTGTGAATGCCAAGAAAGTATTTTTCTTGCCATTTCAGGGTAATACACTAGTAGTCCCCTTCTTGTATGGTGGCACTATTCTCCTGTGATGACTGATTTTTCTTTTTTTACAAATGCTCGTACTTTATACATGTAATAGTGTTCCCTGTATGTAAAATTTGAGTGTTTACACTCAATGTGTAGGCCCCTGAGAGGAAACTTCATATGTGACAGTCTTCTGTTCTCTCTGGTATGTATTCCATGTATAAAAACATACAGAGGCGTGCTGCACTTAAAGATGGAGTTTCACTCTCAGAAAAGACTTGGAAGATTTTTGTCATTGTGCCATCCTGGAGGGTAATTTCATGAAAGAAGTTGGCTATCACACCTACTAGCTAATATAATATTTGGGATTATTGTCAGAAGTACATCAATTCTTGAATGAAACATTTTTATGGAATTCATGATATAGACACTATATATAGTATATATAAAGTGTATGAGAGTTTGATACATACCACATCAATATGTAGCATAGATATAGTACTTTGCATAGATTAGCTTTTCGACAAACGTCCATGAAATAAGGAGGCAAATGATGCCTTTGTATTTTATAGGCAATTTACCCCTTCTTTTTACTTCCCTTGACTTATCTGCATTTTGCAAGGTTAATTCTGTGATCTGTGAAAAGGTGTGCTCTTTGTTTAGTCTGTGGACTCTATGCCATGAGATGGATTACAAGCATTAAGTATTACTTGTTAAAACACAGACCACTACTCTTTAGAAGTTAAACTTGGCATCTTATAAAAACAGGATGCACATAGTCTCTCTCTCTCTCTCTCTCTCTCTTTCTCTCTC
>NW_022196905.1:172816419-172820777 GCF_008632895.1 Mastomys coucha | reverse complement strand
TCTCTCTCTCTCTCTCTCTCTCTCTCTCTCTCCAAGTTAAATTTGCTCTAACAAATTCTGTTGCTGTGATAAAACATCATGACCAAAACAACTTGGGAAGGAAGGGATTTATTTTCATCTTACACTTGCAGAACACACTCTATCACTGAGGAGGGAAGTCATGGAAGTAACTAAAACGGGGCAGGAACCTGAAGGCAGGAACTCAACCATGGGGGAATGCTGCTTTCTGACTTGCTCATCCAGCCTGTTCTAAGATAACACCCAGGTATGGCACTGTCTAGAGTGGGCTGGGTCCTCCCACATGAATCATTAATCAAGACAATGCTCCACAGACTTTCCCTTAGGTCAACTTGGTGGAGGCATTTTCTAAATCAAAGTTCTCTCTTCTCAAATGAGCTTGTGTTGAGTGGACAAAGACAATCCAATAAGGACACATGTGTTTTTTCTAGAAATATTAACTAGGGCCATAAATTCTTTAGCCTTCAATGTCTCTTTTAATTTTAAAGTATCTTCTTATTCATCAAAATGGCCATACGGCTAGACTAAGCATCTGATAGATAAAACTGGCCTTCAGCAGTGATGATAGACCAGTTTCGACAAACATGGAATCTGATTTAGTAACACAATCATGGTATCTGATTTCCCAGAGGTTGAATCTTCATTTTAGGGATGTACTACTGTACTATAATTATTTCTGGTGTCAAAGAATGTGTTCCCAAGCTCATATCATTTTGGAAAGACCCTTGAGTTTCTTCCTTTGAATAAATGGCAGATGGACACATAAATCTTACTTTCCATTGTTGGCTTTGCTTCAGGGCTCCTGGAGTTATAGCATTACTTCAGTTAATAGAGTTTCACCTGGGCTGGGGTGCTGATCCTAAGTCGTCCAGTACTTGGCTATGTAGTGAAAGGCTGGAGAATCTTTAAAATGAGGGCATTTAATACAAATGTATGGTATATAACCTTTACCTAAAAGGACATGGAGGGCCATTGTAGCCAGCCAGAAATATAAAATAGCCAGTTCCAGGAACCCAGAGCCTCAGGGCTCTGGTTCCCGATATCTGCCCCTCCTGAATGATCCACAATGAGGGCAGAACTAAGAATGAAGGTCTAGTGGTTTATGGGACTCTCCACCCTGTCAACCAGTAGATGAAGATTACATTCCTAGAATGAATATGTTCCCCTCCCTAACTGAACACCTTGGGTCAGGTTCCTCAGAAATTTTCCACTATTTTTATGTTCTATTTCCTTGGTAACTCTCTCTCTGCCCCCAGCTTCCCTTAAATACCCTACACTTCTTGCGTTCCGGGTCGAACTCCACTGGCCAACATGGTCACAAGATCAACCCCTGTACCGGTATCCCCAATAAACCTCACGTGATTGCAGCAAGTTCTGTCTCTCCTGAGTCATTGGGTGGTCGTGTCATTCCGAGACTTGAGTAAGGATCTCCCCAGTTCTGGGGGTCTTTCAGTAGTACAACTTTACACTGGACAGAATCTTCCAAGATAAACAGAACTTTCTCAAACATATGACTAAGCTTTTTTTATTTTAATTCATTGTAACTTCATTAAATTTTTCTGTAGAGTTTTTTATGCTCAAATTCTTGTGAATGTAGGATCCGAGTAAACAGGGACATCTCAGAAAAACACCAGAAGTCCAGGAATTTCCTTAATAAGATAAGCTCAGGAACTTTACGAAGATAGTAGAACTCTCCGGAAGGGAAAGGCTAATTAACATTCCTCAGATCACAGGGTGAGAACCAACCTTCGGGTGGGGGCACATTCAGCAGGGTGGACCTTTGCCCATCTTCAGACAAGGGAAGTCCTTGCCACCTCTTTCTCTAAAGACCAATCAGCTTAAAAAGTCATGCTGTTCTACCAATCACATTGTGTCTAATGGCTGCTGCCCTGAAAATCGTATAAAAGCTCACTGAACAAGCTGTGTGGGGTCGTCTACTTTCCTGGGGGTCAGGGATGGCCTCAGTGCACTGAAATAAAAATCCTCATGTTCTTTGCATTGATCAGGCTCCATGTAATTCACTCAGGGGGTCTCCAGTAAGCTAAGCCTCGACAGGGTCTTACATGAACACATCTCCCTTCAGCCCTCATGTAAGCACAGGACAGTTCCCTGGGAAGTTTCTTCTTTTTCTATTCAGGCAATGTAAGTACAGAAGGAATTATGAATGACTTGATTGGATTTGCACACATTAATGTGTAACTCACTCATTCATTTTGTTCCTACTTTTTTCCTTCTTATTGGTAATTCAAACACCTCCGACTCTGCTGAACCATATCATTGAGTTCTCTGTATAAAATAGAATTTATGTTTTTTGCATACTCTGCCTTATATTTATACAGTGTTTAAACATAACTTATTCTTGAAGTTGCAGAACATTTAACTATTCCCTGGGGAGTATAGCAGTATTAGGAGAGATGACTTTCATCAAGATTCTCTGAAAGAGGAAACATTCACTAACACATCTTTTGATGTGTACAGTAGATTTGATTATCTTTAACAAACATTCTCTCTTCTTGCTGTGATTTGAGTGGAATAATCACATATGACTTGACCACAGGACCTTGGCAGCTGTAACTGGTCCCCAGCCTTCCTGCACTGCTGCCTATATAGAATGAAACAGTGAGCCCAGACAGGAAGGACTGCTTCATCCTGGGCCATAAGATGAGAAACCTATGCAATAGCTCTGAACCCTGGTATTGTCTAGATAATATCCACAGGACTGGCCTACAGGGAAGTGTGAGAACCTGATGTTTCTGGTGGCTAGTACCTGAGATTTGATGCCCTTCCTTGTGTAGTATTTTCACAAGGCATATGTGTCGGCTGAGAGTCAAAGTTTTCATAGACAGTGATGGTCAGTGTTATTTATTCCTGTCCTCCCGGTGTTTCGTGTGTGTGTGTGTGTGTGTGTGTGTGTGTGTGTGTGTGTGTGTGTGTGTGTGTAAAATGTCTGGATATGCTACTATGCTATACAAACTAACTCAAGATCGTAGATGTCAAGCATTATCTTTTGAGGTTTCTTCCTTATGGAGAATGCCAGGGTGTCATTATGAATTATCCCACCAGAAGCCTCATAAACTGAATGCTTGAATGCTTCCTTGCTAGGACGCTTGGTGAGGTAAGTCCTCCAGGAAGAAGTAAGTTACTGGGACTAAGTCCTTTAAATCTGTATCTTGTCCCCCTCCCTGTTGCTGTTCATCCTTTCCCCTCTGTATTCTGCATACATCCTTTCCCCTCTGTGGTTGCATACATATGAAACAGCCTTAATTCAAAAAGCTGAAGTTCAGAATGGTCTAGAATGCGCATTGCTCTGAAATCCAATGTCAAATCCAAATCAAATCCAATGCAAAAAGTTTCTAATTTGGGAGCATTTCAGATTTCTGATTAGGGATACTCAAGCCTTGAAGTTATGTAAATATTTCAAAATCCCAAAGAGAATGTCTGGAATCTGAAGCATGTGTAGCTACATTTCAGGTAGGAGATCCTCAGCCCTGCCTTTAGACAAATTTTCTGTGCAGTTAGCCCACTATACCAGGCAGTGGGCACCAGTCCATATTAGGGTACCTGCCATTGCCAGCCTAGTTGTAGAAGTAGACTTAAACACCATTAACAACTGCTGATATTGAAAATATGACAGTTGAACAAACATCAGGCTGTAGTATAAATAATGATAAACTTTTGTGGGGGAGTTATTTATTTCTACCTTTAAGCTCAGTCTTGAATTCTAATTCCCTACCTTCAAGTTCCCAAAGTATACATCTATATTTTCTGGAAGTCCCTACCTAATATATACATGGATACACTCCTCCCACACAAATCTATGTATGGCTGTTTGACCCAGATCTCACAGTGGCTTTGGTAGCATCATACCTAGGAAAACTTGAAAGAAGTAAATAACCTCAAAGGTGCATGATGCATAAATAATCATGACCGATTGAACAAACATTGAAATGCAAATAAAAATTTCTTGGCAAAAGGTTCGAGGACTCTATAAATGAAAAAAAAAAGCCTTAGGATTTGAAGTTTAATAGTTCTACGATGACAGTTCCTTGAATTTCAAATGGACCCTCAAGGGCCTGTATCGTAAAGGTAGAGAGGTTCTACTCTTCTGAGGACAAATTGCAGAGTCTATGAATTATCATGTTGCTTAAACCACATAGCCAATGTTAATTTGATTTTTATTTTTATTTTTTTTAACAATGTACAATTACAGGTAATTTTATTTTTCCATTTCATATAATGAAGCTTCTTTTTTTTGTAATTCTCTTTTAATTTATTTTCTTTTTTTTTGATATTTTCTTTATTTACATGTAAATTTCTCCATTCCCAGTTTCCCCTCCAAA
>NW_022196905.1:172793049-172816187 GCF_008632895.1 Mastomys coucha | reverse complement strand
GAGATAGCTATATTTAGGCTGTCTTGCCCTTCCTTCAGTCTCTGCTCCATAGTTAATCTCTGCAACTCTTTCCGTGGGTCCAGCCTGGGCTACACATTGAAGAAAAAAAAAATCATATACTGTTACTCCAAGATCATTATTTTAGCTGACTATAGTGACAGTCATGGTCAAGTTTGCTATTCAGGACTCTCCTTTAGAGCTAACAGTAGTGGTGGTGAGCATTAAAATTAGCAAGCTTTTCCTTGATTAAAGTATATTCCTGAAGTTACTCTTAAGTGTGAGTAAGCACACGGAGGGAGCCATAAACAAGCTAAATGGCGTGGTCACTGATTGGGGAGCTGCAAGTCCGTGGCCAATGTTTCTGACCTGGCAAGCAACCAGGCAGGTCAGGTGTCCTGGGAGGAATAAAAGGATGAAGATTGGATCCCAGTTGTTTTTCTTGTGTCTTTGAATTTGGGTGTGCCCTTTGCTTCCTTGTGGTTGGTTTTTATATTAAAGATCATGCCAGAGTCCCCCCAGCCTTAAATCTAGCCACAGACTTACCAACAAAATAAGCCAAACAAAAATAAAGAAAATTGGAGGGATCAACTTGGTATCTTTAGCCTTCAAGAAAGATTATTTTAATAATTTCCTATCGCCATAATCCTATAATATTTCTACAATATGTCACCTGCAATGTCATTGTATTATTTCAGCGAAGAAAGTCCATGTTATTTCAAGCTCCTTAATTCTCAGAATGTTAATATACTGGGAAGTAAAATGAGTGATTCATGTAATGTGAGCTTGAGACTTTATTGTCTAACACAGGAGGGCCTCAGGGTTGACTTGGCCCTGGAAAGCTTTTAGGAAACTGGTCTAAGGATCTTTCAAGCCCGCCCCCAAAGCCTAGCTGTCCCTGTGATCCCACAGGGTGCTTGGCAGCCAACAGGATCTCGAGGCAATCAAGGAAAGTGGCTATTAAGTGCTCACAAGCTTTACTGCAGGGAGAGAAATGACTTTTGCTAAGAGCTGAATCTGTGGCTATTCCTGAAGCTCTTTTCCCTCTTGACCTATATGTGTGGCCCCATGTATGCATATTCACATTTTTCCCTGATTTTCTTTTTTTTGCTTGTGTGTGTGTGTGTGTGTGTGTGTGTGTGTGTGTGTATGGCAATAATCCTCACACATATTTAAATGTGACATTTGCTGAGCACTTTACATAGCTGAGTTAAATAAGAAATCTCTTGAGCAAATGTTGGCTCATTGCCATTCTTTGGGATTTCATCATGAGTCTTTAGCTTGCAGGACAGAAGCCAGCCTCTGTTTTATGGAATCAGAACGCTTAATGACGAGATGAACTCTGAGACCTGATCCCTCTGCATCCTCATGCGCGGACAGGTACCTGAGCTAGAGACTATTCATCTAGAACCTTCGCAACACTGGGCAGTGGACTTGAGGAGCTTAGCAAGGGCTCTCTCTTCAGGGGCAGTTCTTAGTTAGATCCCCCCTTTTCCTTCCCCCTATCCTCCACACTACCGGAAAATCCATCATCTTTGCTTGATTGCAGCCAAGTGGAGGGTTATATATCACTATGAGTTTATAAAAGCCTTCCTCAGCAGAGCTAAGGGAATGGCTCCTCTAGATGAATTCTCTGCTTGTGGCCACCAGAAAGACAAGAAAGGGTCCAACTGTCAATTCATCATGAACTTGAAGTGGGAATGAAAAAATGGTGCGTCAAAGTTGTGCATGGAATTACTTTGTAGGGCGGAGTCTCCTAGAAGTTATCCGACAGAAAATGCTCCACATGCTAAGGCTCAGCTGTGCTTTCTTTCCTCACAATGCTGGAATCGTATGACAGAAGGCGAGGGAGCCTAAGGGGTCTCTGAGGAATTCTGAGAGGCACAAACGAGTGGCACAAAAGCTAAGAAGTTTGCTCAACCAACTGTGATGAGCTCTTTTTTGTCTTCATTTTAAAAATAGCTCTACGAACTCCAGTCATGTAACTGAATTGCATTGCCCTGGGATGTTGGAAGCAGTGTGCTATGGTCTGGACCAGTGTCTCACAAAGGTTGGGTGATCGAGCCCCTTTAGGTAGTAAGATCTAATGGGACATACTTGTCCTTTCCTTTCCCTGGATTTCTCTGAGGCCATGAAGTGAATAGGATCCTCTCCCATGATGCATTGCCTTCTCAGTGGCTCAAAGGAAGGCAGCTTACCCACCACAGATGGAGGCTTCCAAAGCTGTGAGACATAATAGCATTTCTCTCTTTAGGATCACAGCTCAGAAAAGCTGGGTGGTTGTGGTAGGTTTTCTCCACATGTTTACACCATTTCCATCTAAACCTATGCTTAACTCTAATTAGAATGCATGTGTCTGAGTGTACTAAGGAGATCCTGGTAAAGTTTATTTTCATGAGGTTTTTCTCTCTGGAAGATGGCCCACATAGCAACTGGCCTACTTCTGCTTCCTGGAGGATTTACAAGGTTTATCGAAGGGTTTAACAGAGTGAGGTCGTCTTAGAGCCTAGCTGCTTTTTACACTAATCCATTGTCCTTTTGGTTTGGTCTTGTCTCTTTCCTTCACTGTGAGCCTGGCTCTATCCAGCTGTTACGTCTGTGATTCTACACGAAAGAGTAGTGACACCTGGTGAGCATGAGGAGCATCCTTCCTCCCTGAGCTCCTCATGTGAGCAGCACCCTGTAGAACAACTTGCCCAACACTCAGTGGTTATTTCTTAGGCCAGCCTCATTACTTATTTACAAGAGGAGCTGGCAGTCCTTTGCTAGTAAATTATGTGCCTTTCTTGTAAATCTGGAAGATAGCTTGCCACTCTGACGGTAGAGCAGACAAGATTTCCCCAGAGGGCAGGCAGTAGACAGAAAGCCACTCCACCCTCATCATGGGTGATAGATGAGGCCTTTAAGTTCATGTAGGGAAGCAGGCTCATGCTATGTGGCACCTACCTTCCCAGTTGTTCTACATCAGCAGTGACAAGCACAGGAGGCAGTTGATGATTCCATGACTGAAGACACAAAACAGAATCATAACATGTTTACCAAAACTTGGAGAAGCCAGGGATCATGCTAAGCATTCCAAATATTTCAAATGTATAAATTCTTAACTGTGTTCAAAGAGTCAAGTAGTATTGCAATCACCATTTGCAGTGGAAAAAGATGAAACCCAGAAGTTAATCGTTGTGGAAGGATTGTCAACTAGAAAAAGGGGCAGGCATCAAGTATGGGCTGTTTCGCTATCAACCCAGCATCTGTGGCCATCAAAGAATGACTTGTGAACTTGATGATCTTTGGCTCTTGCTTTACAACTAAAACCATACATCCCAGAAAGCCATGACTGTAGAAGGGAATTGGTGCCTGTGGTGGAGTAGTTTGCCTTGGGTCTGGGCTTGCTTCACATTGCTATCAATATTAGAGAACCCATCTATTGCTATGGCTGTTTATGGATCAAAGGTCTTGGATCATTATCTTCTAGCATCTTTAGTTCTCATGTGCTGGAGTCAGGGTGTGGCTGAGCCCAGGACAGTAGGCTCACAACTTGATTGAATACAATGCCAATGCTGCACATGAAATCTGTGCCTATATAGAGCAAGTCGCATAGCATGGCTCATAGACCATAACTCCGAAAGGGCTTTTAAAAAGCACTTAATTTACTATCATATTAATTTTCTTTCTATAATGCTATGATTATTAAATTTTAAAATACAAAAGAATGAAAATTTATAAAAACCATAAATCTTGCCTATAATTCCATCACAGCTTTAATATATCACACATAATGGTTTGGTGAATACATTTCCAGGCTACCCTTCTTTTCTGTGTGTTAGGCTGCTTTTTTTCTTCTTCCTTCTTCTTCTTTTTTTTTTCTTCTTAATTTTGAGATAGGATATCTATATGTTGGAGGCCCAGGCTGGCCTCCAACTCTACCAACTTCCACCATGTCTAAAAATCTGGGTTTACTGCATAGCTATAACACCTGGCCTAGTTTTTCTTTCCTATTCTGCACTTCCTTCTCTTTCTTTCTCTTTTTTTCTACAGTATGAGATAGTGTGTATATATATTACATATAATATATTATATATATAAAATGTGTGTGTGTGTGTGTGTGTGTGTGTGTGTGTGTGTGTGTGTGTATTAGACTTACCTGACTACTTAGTATTCTACAGAGGAAGTGAAGAGTGTTTGATGGCATCTCTGGTTGATTGCTTCTGTTTTTAGGAATCTTTCTTTCTTTTTTTTAATCATGAGTAACTTGACAAACACTCTTGGTAATAAATAGCAATTATCTTTATTAGAATGGAAGAATGTGAAAGTGCTGCATCAAGGACCATTACAATCTCTAAGGGAAGGTTTTCTGACTCTCATTTTCACTGATAGTTTCCCATTAGTATCTAATGTCCTGATTTTCCTGTCCCGCATCAATTCTAGTATCATCTTTACCACGCACCGCTAAGTGTACCTTCTGAATGTCACAAAGACATAAACTTCAAGCTCTACACTCTTACTGCTTAGGAGGGAATAGTTGCTGCTTTTAAGTAATGTTGATATTTTATAATTATCTTAGTTGAAAACTCTTACTGTGGTCTAGGTTGAGAGTCATATTATGATCATCATTTGCTGTAGAGAAACATGAGGCTCAAAAAGTTATCACTACTTAACAATCACATAGATTACATGACATTAAAATTAGGAAAAGAAGCTGGAATTGAACATGGAAATCGCTGTGCTTAGACAATGCAGTGAATAAGTAGAACTGGCCCTTGGGTAGCATGACATGGCATGCTGAGATGATGTGAGTAAAGGAGTTATGTTATCATTATTCTTTCACTATAAGCACATCTGAGCCCTTTAACCTCCACAGGCTTGTTAATCATTTGTTTCTTGTTTTCTCACTTACCCATTCTCATGCTCGCTTCATTTGATCTATTTATTTATTTTATCTGAGAGCCGCTTGTCACCCACAAAAATACACAAGAGAATTCTAGTTTACTTGACAGACTGAACATAATCCAGGTTTAATGTGCTGTGGTGAAATGTAAAACAGAGCCATGATAGTTCTTGTCAGAGTGTGGGAAGCTGAGGCAGAATGACTATCCAAATTTAAGCCCAGCCTGGACTACACGGCATGTTACCATGTCAGACAAGACTATATAACAAAAGGAAAGGAAAGGAAAGGAAAGGAAAGGAAAGGAAAGGAAAGGAAAGGAAAGGGAAGGGAAGGGGAGGGAAAGGAAAGGGAAGGGGAAGGGAAGGGAAGGGGAAGGGGGTTGGGGAAGGGGAGGGGAAGGGGAAGGAAAGGGGAAGAGGAAGGGGGAAGAGGAAGAGTAGGGGAAGGGGAAAGGGGAAGAGGAAGGGAAGGGGAAGGGAAAGGGAAGAAAAAGGGAAGGGGAAGAGGAAGGGAAGGGGAAGAGGAAGGGAAGGGGAAGAGGAAAGGAGAGGTAAGGAAAGGTAAGGAAAGGAAAAGAAAGGATGGGTATGGGGTAGAGGGGGGAAGGATAGAGGGAAAGAAAGGAAGAAGTAAGGAATAGAAGAAAAAAGAAAACTTACTTCTTTTGTAGCAACTGAAACTAATGCTCTGTCTTTCTATAATTGCTCTCTTTGGAGCCTTCCCTTCTAGGAATGCTGTAGCTTTCCGAGAATGGAGACTGGCTGGCCATATTCATGCTTAAGCCTCTTGTCCCTGTTTGGCTGGAACCTCAGAACTCAGAAACCGCTGCCTGAGCTGCTTAGGCTGGACCCTCTCGCACTTGCACTTCCTGTCCTAGTGAAGATGTTCCCAACTGCTGCCTGGGCTGTTTGGGCTGAACCCTCTCGCACTTTGTAGTCCCCGTGAAGACGTTCCCAGTCATCGGCTAGGTCGCCTCTCCGTTGCCTTCCTTTCTCGGAATTCTATAGGCTTCTTCCTAAAGTTTTAAGCTTCTGGAGTAAACACCAGGACTATGTTTAGCCTATTTTCATGTCCAGGGTTCACCCTCATTTCTCACTTCAAAGGTTCTTAAGGAAGATAGTTCTGCTCACTGTTGGCATTTGCCTAGCATGTGATACTGTTAGCTGCTGGGGACATTTTCTGTTCCCTCATGCATTGTAAATAAATGCCATATTTTCAAGTAAGAACCCTAGAAACCACCAGGGGAGATGAGCTATGGCCTGCTCTGAGTTGCTCTATATTTCACAAGGCAATAGTGTTTATGCTACAGCCTGTCCTCAATTATCCAGACTGCACACAACAACAGCTTTCTGGCTGAGTCTTTCTTGCATTATATCCCTCCATTATACAAAAAAAAAAAAAAACAAAAAACCCGCAGCATTTGGTTACATTTTAAGTGCAAATATATCTCATTTGGGCAAGTAAACAACTGTCATTGCTCCTGCATAGACTCCAAGGCACAGACCAATAACTAAGTAATCCAGACAACTAAAATATCGCCACCTATGGACTAAATCACCAAGTCAGGAACACGTGGGCATGGCAAAACCACAAAAGAAAAGCCCCAAACAATATCAGCCCCAATGAGAATGGAGCCGCACCAGCAGACAAAAAAGCAGTGCCCAAGGCTGAGATGTAACAATCCATTGACCTATCACCCAGCCTCTGGTCATCGGTTTTATATAGGAATTTTGTCACAGCAATAGATCTCTACCCTTGCCACTTGTTTCCAAATAATGCACAGTTTCTCCTGTCAATGACACTCAGCCCATGGTGAACGTACTCTCGAGGCTGCCTCCCACTGGGTTCTCACAAGTCACTTCTGTATCTGGAACTGCTCTGTGCTTGATGTAAAACATCATGTCTATGGTTCTCACAGAAGCTCTCAGTCCTGCGGACCATCTGACAAGATGTCCATCCTTGCACTATATGCTTGAGCTGAAGTAGTAGTCAATAATCAAGCTTGGGATAGAGAAACACCCATGTAACCTGAAAAAATCTGGATGGCTTGGTGACGGTGACGTGTAGGCACTGAAACTGACATAGCTAGTGAATCCATTATTAATTAATAAATCCTGACATTGTGGAAACCCACAGAGCTCTCTCTATGTTTCGGTCATGGAGAACTCACAATACTCCATGCCAGGTCTCTTCACTTTTTCTTTATGTTACACATGTGCTTCCTGATACTCGGATCATTTACTGTTTTCCACTCTTGCTGAGTTGTCCAGATTCTTCTTCTCTTTTCCTTCAGGGTCAATTTAAATTGGATTTAAATGAATACAATTATACCTCACGGCCAAAGAAACCTCTAGAGAAATAGTAATTTTTAGGAAATCGTAAAATTATCTCGTCTCTTCCGATGCTTGTTTACACTAGTCTTTAAGTATCAATTTGCACCTCAAGAAAGCTGTGCTGTAAGACTGCACTGGGCCAGCACTGTCCCCTCTCTAGGGTGTGGGAGGGACCTATGAGTCTAAAGGGCTTCCCTCTTTTGCTTATGTGACATTACATAGCAAACTGGGCAAATATTTCAAAGATTAATGAAGGCACTGCCTTCATTAATCTGGGCTTAACCAAAAGGTATCCTGAATTGTCTTAACTTAATAAAGAAAATTCCTTAAAAGTCGTTAACTACTCAAAAGAAGAGCTTGGTCCTCTTGGTGATTGATGGATGAGTCACACCCAGCAGAACTGTAAGTGGCTCCTGGGGCTGAGACCCACCCCTGGCTACCAGCCAGCCAGGAAGTAAAGACTTCAGTCCTATAAGCACAAGAGACTGAGCTTTGCCAATAAGCACATGGATTCAGAGGAGGCCCTTGAGCCTCAGAGAGGAACACAACTTGGCCAAAGCCATGGAAGCATCCCCATGAGAGCCTGAACAGAGGACTTGGCTAAATAGTCTTATAACTCCTGAGCCATGGAAAGTATAACAGTATACTTTTTTTTAAAGCCACCACATTTGAAGGTCTTTGTTACATAGCAGTTAGCACTCCTTGGCCTTCTGTATACGTGATGCTTCTTCCATGTATGTTCTTGTGCATTTTGGCATGTGTAGATAATACACTCACTTTAGAAATTGAATTTATCTGTTTGCGTCTTGGAATATCTCAGAAGAGTGATTTTCATACAACGAGAGGCCAAGTTTCCTTTACTTTGTTGATCTCAGAACCTACAAGCACTTGGAGGATGCTGAGTCCTCCAACAACAGTACCAGGATGAGTGCTTGCAGAGCTATGTGTCTGTGTGCTGCTGGAGGCCCTGCTGCCAGATGAATGCTTTATACTAAGTAGAGCCTTATATGTTTGTATAAATCTAAACTTAGCAATACTGTAGGGGTAATTAGAATTTAAAACTCTCTCTCTCTCTCTCTCTCTCTCTCTCACACACACACACACACACACACACACACACACACCACACAAACACATGCACTCACACAGAGTACATGATTATTGGCATCTTCTACTAATTTGTTGTATGAGCTTAGCTTGCCACGGGACCTTTCTGAACCCTGTTCTTCTCATGGATCAGTGAAGTCTTTGGACTCACTGCATGCTTATCCAGATAACATTCGAATCCAAGTTATAAGACTCCAAAGTAGAAGAACATATACCTGAAAGAAAAAAGCTGAATGAAGCAAGACGTTTAATACCAAAAAGGAAACAAAGTAACTGTGGCAACAATATCAAACAAGGCTTCCTCTGGTAAGAGAGCATCTGTGAGGATAAAGTCTTCGCGTTCGTTTTCAATGAGGTCGAAGCCACCTTTCCCTGCCTTTCCCCTGCTCCTCCCTATGCCGCACTTCTCCTTCCCCATCCTCCTCCCTCCTTCTCACCTGTCCCTCTGCTCCTATTTGCCCTTCTTCTGTTCAGCTGTTCTATGACTTTTCAGATGTAGAAAAGCTGCAAAGAAGTCTGAACCTTGAAGTGGAGAATAAGGAACTGATGTTCCTAGCACAGCAGGAGCAGCGGTGGGGCGTGTGTTTGTATTCTATGCCAGTCATTCCCACTTAGTTCATTCCTATATGAAAATGAAACCAATCAACTTCAATGCATGAACCCATTAGCCCCAGTTTCTAAGTGCCCATTTTTCACAGAGGTCACAGAGGGCCGCCCAGGAGCAACAGGAACCTTGCAAGTGATGTGTGTCGCATTTGCATATGATAATTAGTTTTTCTATAAATACAATTTCTTCGTCGGATTAACATTTTGTGTCATTAGATAGCAAACATTTTCATATTAAACCCACAGAGCTGGCAGAACTGGCTTTGCTTACATTGCATGATGGTGCTAATACCTCTGTTTATACCAATGCCAATTAGGAGTGCTCAGGCTTGGAAGGATAAAAGAAGTCCCTAATGCTATTAATATAAACAGTAATAATAAACCTGAGAAGCTCTCGCAAACCTTGTAAACTTAAAAGATCATTAGCAGTAAAGCACCTCTGGGTGGTAAATGCCTGTGTTCTTGGGCACATAAAGCTCAAGCATGTCTTGAACTCTTTGCAATTAAAACATAGTTTTGTTTTGCGACACGCATTATCCACTTGCTGCAGACAATTATCTAATACATGTTAGATGTACTCTAGCCAGGTAAGATAGCAATTTCTTCAGCTTGTCAGACTTAGTGTAGCACAGTTTACTCTGGATCGGGAGGCCAACTTCTCCAAGGGGATAAGGTATTTTATGGACCCATAAAAGGGTTTTTTTATAAGGCGAGATGCACCAGAATTTCCTATGAGGGAACTTCTTTCTTTCTTTCTTCCTTCCTTCCTTCCTTTCTTTCTTTCTTTCTTTCTTTCTTTCTTCCTTCCTTCCTTCCTTTCTTCCTTTCTTTATTTCTTTCTTTCTTTCTTCCTTCCTTCCTTTCTTTCTTCCTTTCTTTTCTTTTCTTTTTCTGGGCAGGAATGAAACACTCTGTTGAGGAGGACATTGAGAAAAGTATGAGAGAAAGGACAATGTTTATCATGCATGTTCACACACATGTGCTCACACATATATAGGCTTGAGTACACATCACTGACCTGATGCCTGATTGGAGGAAACTGCTTTAGTCAGATGCTGAGCTTCAAGGGCAACAGTAGCAAGCAAAGAATCACTTACCCTCAATTAAATAATGAAGAGATGACCCTGCAGTCACCACAGGGGAGGGTAGGTATAGGAGGAAGGGTGTGAAGGACCGATTCTATTGTGTGCACATGTCACAGTGAAACCTAGTATTCTGTACAAATGATATACTCCAAAAGTAAAAGAACAATTCCTACAGAAACAAACCTACTTTACTTCCCAAGTGAAATGTTGGTTTGATATAGCACACACACTTAGATTCATCAAGAATTTGAAAGCATTGATGATGGAAGTGAGCAGTTGACTTCATATTTGACTGAACTTTAAATATATTACTATTGAAAGTTAGTTAGGCTGAACATAGGGAAATGGGACTAAATTGTAGAATTTTGTATAATTTGTATAATTTTGTATAATGTAGAATTAAGGCTTTAAGGCTAAGTCAAAAAAAGCCTTGTTTCACAGGTCTTCTATGACTAACTGCAATTTTGGATAGCACAGTTTCTGTAGGTCTCAGTTTTCTTGTCTGTAAAGTAGGGGTAAAAATTATACATAACTCATGAGGTTGTTTTGAGGACTTACATTTAACAATGTACCCACACAATGCTTGAATCTTAAAATGGACATAATGGACAGTTTGCTGTTATCTCTGCCAGGGGGAGGAATAATAGAACATCTTTGGGTAGATTAGTAAGAACTCTCCCTTTCTCCTTCTCTGTGCTAAGGAACCCAGAGCCTTGGCGTACTTGGCAAATATGCTGCCTCTGAGCTATCTCTACAGATGTTATTTATCATCTGTTATTCTAATGCAGTGGTTTTCAACCTTCCTCATGTTGTGGTGACGCTCTAACTCTGAAATTGTTTTTGTGGCTACTTCGTAACTGTAATTTTGCTACTATTATGAAACAAAATGTAAATATGTTTTCTGTTGGCCTTAGGTGACCTCTGCGTAAGGGTCATTCAACCCCAAAAGGGTCGAGACCTATACCACATTTTTTTTTAATTCCACTGTTATCCTGCTGCAGAGCTTATGTTTCTTCTCTTCTTCTAGAGCATACAAGTTCTTCTGCACTGTGGTCCTACCCATCTTATCTGATATACTCAGCCAAGTTTCCAAACAATTCTATGCAGTCTTGGAGTTGGCCTTTAATTCTTACTGCACCATCATCCTAATCGTTAGAGCATATTTTTAGGAGGAGGCAGCAAGTCCCCAGGTAATGAACTTGAGTCCGTAATCATTCTTCCTTTCCCATGCTGACTCTTGAAGGATGTCCCACAGAAGGTATGGTTGTTTGAGTGTGGTGCATGTATCCCTTGGAGTTCACTATGCTTGAAACTTGCCCTCCAGGAGATGCTGCTGACTGACACTGAAACCCTTGAGAGATAGGGACTGTAGGATTTCATCATTCTCAAAAACTTCCTATTTGGTGATGTAACTTTTTCTAGTAGCATTCTTCTTTACAACGATGTAATGCTATTGAAAGAGAAGGTCCATAGAACAACTAAGAAATTCAGTGGCCATGGCCTTGAACTTCTAAACAAAGTTCAAAGGTAGGTAAAAATTTTTTTCTTCATACCTGCACTGCCTTGGGGTATTTTGTTATAACACAAAGCTAACCAGTATTAGTCTTTAGTCATTATGTTACTGTTTAGTCCTCTATCAAAGCGGGATCCCTTGCTGGTTTACTTTTTCTATTCAGGTTTCAATTCTCAGGGTGAATAGACACAGAATTCCCAAGTTTAGACTCCTACTTTACATTTCTAGAAAAAAAAAGAAAACAACAACAACCCAGGGATATTCAATACACATAAGACCAGGTTTATTACGGAAATATCAGTTCTCTCAATATCTGAAGGATTTCCCAGTAGAGAGATTGATTGATGTGTTCTACAACAAAGCTCTATGGTGAAGGCTGTAGGAAAATGCTAGCTAATACAAAAGAATACGGCAACCATTTAACTATGTAATAAGGACTGCTTTGGGAGGAAATGATGGGAGTGTTCAAGCAAAGAGTGAGTAATAACTCATAGGAGATTGAACCACACATTTGTATATCAGGAAAGAGTTAGATCAAGTAACCTAGCTTTGTGCTGGCCCTATGTTTCTTTACAGGGTGCTCTTAGAATCCCAATATAATTTGAGATATATACTGGAGTTGAGAGAACCTTTAACAATTATCTGCCAGGTATAATTTACATAATTTAATTTACATATAAATGATCACTTATCCTTATCACAGGATGATGTGAACAACTGCAGGTGACTTCATTTATGACAAACATTTGCATAGTGCTTATTATGTGCCATGACTATGTATCTAAGTTTTAAAGGACAGTGATGCATAGGATATAGTTGCTGTCCTTTGGAGCATGCATTGTGCTCAGAGGCAAGGATGAGGCTGAAGACGAAAGAAAAGATGGATTGTGAGAAGTCAGATATGTGTCAAAACACTTCAGTTTCTTTCTCTCTTGCCTCTTCCTCTAGTGAACCTTCTAAAGTACTCTTTATGTTTCTCTAAGACACTCGGCAGCATCTCTAGGACCAGATTAGAGAGGAAGCTGTGATGAGATTGAATATTTGCTCCCTAGAATGTGAACTGTGGATTTCTCCTACCACTTGCTTCTCTCATTCAGGAAGTATGTGCATGTGTATTGTGTGGGGAGGGCATAAGACCTCTTCACAAAATAGATATTAAATAAACAAATAAAATAAAAATTTTATTATTTTATTTTACAATAAAAATATAGATCAGATTATCAATAGTCAGTGTGAAATCCTGCTCTATATTACCTTGGAGAAAAGGGACATCAAATCATTTTTGTGGGTCAGGTGTTTATGAATTTCCAAAGACCAGACTGCATATTTCTTTAAACCCCCTAGTATTTCTACTGCAAAACAGATTCTTGGAAGTGAAACAGGCCTGTTAAAAAGTCTTTTTTATGCAATGAAGGATGTAAGGAAATTGGAGAAAGTTCAAAGAAGAAGAACACGAATGATTAAGGGGCTGAGAGCATGATTTATGTTGAATGATTAAAAGGATTAAAATGCAGAACTTGGCCAGTGCTACAGACTCAGCTATAAAAGAAAAATCAAAATTAAGTGCCAAAGCTCTTAGCTCCCATGAAAAATACAAATTTGCATATAATTTGGCACATATTTCTACTCAGAGTTCAGTAGACCCTTACTGAGGCAATGTACATTGTGCCAAAACCACTAGTCGATTTGGACAGTTGAAAGTGCAGTCTGATGATATCAGGAAACACTTGCCATTTCGTGGACTGAGCAGACGCGGGAAATCCACTGTGCCCACCCAGGACCATCACTTGCAAAGAAGATAAAATAATGTAACCCATCACCATGTACCCAAGTGTCATAGAGCAAAATCTCTCCTAAAGTAAAGAGCTGTAGTGTGCATGCCCATAGGACCGGAAGAGCCACTTGGGTCTGGATGATTGTCTTCACAAGGAAATTTGAGCCAAGAGCTGACTGATCTTCTTGTCTGTCAAATGAAGCCTGCGATTCAGCAATGAGTAAAGGAGGCTCCTCTCAGAACTGCATGTCTCCAGAGAAGGGAGAAAGGAGATAGGTCAAAGGAAGCTGTGTAGACAAATGTAAGGGGAAAGCCAACTGATAGTGATTAGAACCGAGAAAGCATATTTTAGTGAAAATTTTATTTTTCCTCATGATTGCTTTCTGTGAATATCAGTTTTCCTTCACTTGTATTGTCTGGGTAATTTTCTTATTTTCAAGAAAGGAAAACTAAAACATAAATAGAGGACTCACCATGGTAAATGCTGCTGAGGCAGCAGGGCTTGTCTTGGAGGTTTACTCAGTCTGAATAATTTAGGCTTAGAGCCTCCAGCTTCCTTTTCAATGCTTCTTCCTGTTGATGACATACACAGTGTCATATTTTCCACCTTACCCATTTTCTAATGGAAACTTCAGTGATAGTTATGTTCAGACAGTTGTCCAAAGTTGCCTTCATCTTGGAAAGCTAAACTCTACCCACTTCCCTCCTCCTCCAGCCCTGATGCTCACTACTTTAAACTGAACTTCCAAACTTTTGCTTTCATTTTTTTTCCCATTTGTGGGAAGTGAACTGAGGGTCTTGAACAATGTAGACATTGGGTCAACTTCTGACCTCTATCTTCAGCCCTCTTCTCATATTTTGTTTTGAGATAAGGCCTCATTAAGTTTTCCAGGTAAGTCTTGAATCTGTTCTACAGCTCAGGCGGGCCTTGACTTTGCCATCTCTCCATGTTAGTCTCCCACATGGCAAGGATTACAAGCTTGGGTCAATAGTCCCAGTCACTCCCTGAAGATTTTGCTATGCTATGTACCTCATACATGTGGCACCATATCTGACTTTTTCCAATTGCTTTACAATTTTACTTTGTATACCATCCTCAAGTTTCATTCATATTATATAACACCAGAAAATGTCAGATTTTTTCTTTTAAAATCTGAATAATATTTCATTGTACATATACCATATTTCTATCAGTAGTTCATGTGTCCATGTACATTTGGGTTTCTCCTCTTCTTGTTTACTGTGTGTAACAATCATTATATTAATAAAATAAATGGTCATGAATGGTTTAAACTCACTCAGAAGTTACCTCTGGCATCTGGGTTGCTTCTCCCTCATGTCAGACTGAAAATGTTGATCTCTGAGAATTCTCCAAGACCCCTTGTTGCAGGGAAAGGCTACTCACTCTCAAACTTCATAGCAGGGAGAGAACAGCAAAACAGTCCACGGTAAAGAGAAAAAATGTGCCCTTGAGAACAGTTAGAAGGTCAGTCATTTCCAAGAGAGGCTGCTATTGTCTGCTTTATAGTACAAAAAAAAAAAAAAAGTGTTTTCAGTGGGAGTGAGAGCTAGGACTTAAGTCATAGGAAGCTGAACCACAGAGAGAAAGCTCAATCCACCATTCCTCTTATTTTTGTGGGATGACTGCTAATGCCCAAGTTTATGATAGGAGATGAAATAGGCTAGGTAGAAAGACACTCCTTAGTAAATTACCTTATCTACACAGTGTTAAAAAGGACTCAAAATGAAGGCAGAGATGCCAAGCTTTCATCCTGCTTTTCATTATCTTGTGGCCTCAAGTAAGACCCAATGCTTCCAGGCAAAAGTTACTGGGTTTAGTTGCTGTATTATTTAGCATTGGTTCTCAACTTGTGTGTCACAACTCCTTCAGGGGTGGAATGACTCTTTCATAGGGGTTGCCCAAGGCTATCCTGCATATCAGATATTTACATTACAATTTATAACAGAAGCAAATTAAAGTTATGAAGTAGCAACAAGCATGATTTTATGGCTGGGGAGGGGAGGTCACCACAACATGAAAAACTATTTTAAAGGGTCATAGCATTAAGAAAAGTTGAGAATCACTGCTCTTGTTCTCTGTGTAGGATTGAAGCCCTGTGAACTTTTCCCTGAGCAGTTTGACATGTTCATTGGTATCCTCCTTGTTTAGCTCACACTTTGGTGATCATTTACAGGTATAGCTTCTGATGTTGCTAGGAGACACAATCTCATAGCAAAATCCTTGATTCTATGACTCCTTCTTCTACAACGTCCCTTGATCCTTCAGGGTGGAAGTGTTTTGTAGATGTATAAATTGGGACTAAATTCAACAACTCTGAATTTTAATTAGTTATGGTTTTCAGTAGTAGTCTCTGTTGCAAATATAAGTTTCCTTGATTAGAGATGAAAACTAAATTGTGTGTATAAAGACAAATGTTTATAGATTGTTGTTAGGGATTATGATGGTTCGGTAAATTAGTAGTTATAGATTCCCCTCCATTAACCATGACATCCCTTAGTAGCTAGATAGGTTTTTAGTACTAGACATGGTATTCCTCTTGTTGAGTGGGTCTTAAGCCCAATTAGAAGGCTGTTGGTTGCCACCAAGGTATATGTGCCACTACTAAACCCTTAGGGTATAACATGATGGTCATTAATGTGGTTCATAGGCATCGTATCACATCATCACAGCTGGGTAGGACTGTTGGATGCCTTCCTTCTTTAGAAGTTTACATGGACCATGGTACCATGAAAGCTAGTCTTCAGGGAGGGGACATTCATGTCAGTTCTAGTTCAGGGGTCTTTGGGGCCCTGTTTCTGAAGTACATGGTGTCTTTAACAATAAAACTTAGCTTCCATCATGGGACAACCAAGGGTAGCAGTAATAGGGTATATCTTTTTAAGAGTCTCTCAGACAGCCTTAGTAGAACTTTCTGGGATCTCCAATGTATAATATCATGCCAAGTGCAAATATGGTTAGTCTGAATTCTTTTTCTATTTATATTCCTTTCCGTTCCTTTTCTTGCCTTATTGTTCTAGCAAGTACCTTGAAAAGCTTGCAATTTTTTCCTTTGTAGCTTTCAATATACTTTTTTTTTTGGTCATGTATATTTAATGACAAGCTCTTTATGGTGAGGAAGACATGGTTTGGTGGCAGAAGCAGGACGTTGGATAATTACACTTCATCCATACACAAGAAGCAGAAAACAAGTAAGGAATGGTGTAAGGCTTTCAATGCTCAAAATCTAGTAATGTACTGCCTCCAGCAAGACTCTATCTCCTAAAGGTTCCATAACTTTTCTCAACAGCAAAACCAAGTTTCCAAACACGTGACCTGTGGGGGACATTTTCCATTCAAACATCTACACTAGTACATAAGTTTATATTTTTCAAAACCTTACTTTAATAAGTATACTTAAATACTTTAACCTCTCTTCTAGACCACCACCTACCAGAGGTAGTGAAAACAAAAGGTTAATAGAGCAAAGGAGGATGTGGACCTGTTTAGAAATAGTTCTGTGTGGCGAATCCAATCTGTACTATCAGGATATCAGCAGTTCAGTTCACATGAATTAGCAGAGGTAGCTCGATCCACTCAAAAACACGATTCATGAATCGGCAATGGCAGTTAGATCCTGAAGAAACTTGAGGCTCTGCCGATTGGCCACAGTCTGCAGAAGCAGCCAGAACATCACCAGAAATTCCTTGGTGGCATTTCTCTCTATGGAGTCATGACACAAAATGACCAGCAAAGAGTGGCAAGGAAAACCAATACCACAAAGCATCATCATCATCAAAGATCAGCATCAGCAAAGACCAGTGATGACCACCAAAGAGTGGCAAGGACAACCAATACCACAAAGCATCATCATCATCGAAGATCAGCATCAGCAAAGACCAGTGATGACCAGTAAAGAGTGGCAAGGACAACCAATACCACAAAGCGTCGTCCAATATCTGTTGGGTTATATTTACATCCTGTCCAAACGTCATGTGTTCTCTCAAGCTTCTGCTCTAGCAAAACATCGCTCGCCCCTTCCCAGGCTGCCTCCAGAAAAACACCATGTGTCTGTTCTCAATAAAACATTCTCCCACATGACTGCTTCAGCAAAAACATACTCTCATAAGACAGTTTCCAGAAAAACATCACATGACACAACCGAGTCTCCAAAGAAACCAGAAATATCCACTTCACTCATGTAAGGGAGAGGAAAAAAGATAAAATATTTGGAGAAGGGATGAATCCGCCCTTTCTCCCCCCCCCCAGTCATTTCAGTGAGAAGGTGAGAGACTATCAACAATAGTGAATACTTGGACACTGTGCACATACTCTTTATCTGTTCTTCTATGATTACAAACAAGGACTAGGCATTAGAGAATGAATCTCTAATTTGTACTGGGTATGGATCGACATCTTAACCCACCTTGACTCTTTCCATGTGCATTAAAACTCTTGCAAGAAAATGGGCATATGTGCTTATTCTGAATTAAGAGAGTGGATTGTTCACACCTGTAGAACTAGGAACTGACATTGATGTAAATTAACAAAATGAACCATCCAAGTCTTCACCTGGCATTTGCACACCTTTAATAGACTTCAGATTCTAGAATTATTGTGTCAGGCAGATTCTGCTGATGTCATTGTTTAAGTGAGAGGGAGGGAGATTCCTGGTGCTTTCTATTCTCTCATCTTTCTGTCACTTCCCCTTAGCTTCTATGTCTGTTAACTGTGAAGTAAACAGGATGGACATGCTGGGTTTAAAGTCCTGTAGTCTACTAAGACATTCATAAAGAAAATGTACTTATCGGTTGTGTGATTGTAATCCTAGCATGTATAGTTATCATATTTATATAGCAAGTATTATGCATAATAGGCAAAACACTTCAATGGAACTTTAATGAAAATGAGTGAAGAATTTTAAAATAATATTTTAAGAATGTGTTGGTTTGTGGAGAATATTACTCACTCTTTCTTTCTTTTGTTCTTTCCTCCTTTTTCTTTCTTTCATCTTTTGCTTTCTTTTTTTAAAATGAGGCAAGGTCTTGCTATATAGTCAAGGTCTCAACTCATTATGCTCCTGTCTGCACTTTCTTTATGCTAGATTAGGATTACAGGTGTGTTCTACCATTCCCTTTAACTATTAATGAAAATCCCAGTGTAAGGTACTCACTCCACATGTGTAGTGGTTTGAATGGATACGTTCCCTATAGACTCATGTGTTTCAATCCTTGGCCCAATGGGGAGGGGCACTATTACGGGGTGTGGCCTAGTTGGAGGAAGTGTGTCACTGTGGGTGTGAGCTTTGATGTCACCTAACAATCAAGCTCTATCCAGAAAGAGACCCTCCTACTGGCTGCTGGTGGAAGAGTTTTCTCCTGGCTCCCTTTGGATCAAGGTGTAGAACTCTCAGTCCCTCCAGCACCAGATCTTCCAGCATGCTGCCATGATTCTTGCCATGATAATAATGGACTAAACCTGTGAAACTGGAAGCCAGCCCTAAATAAATGTTTTCCTTTATAAGAGCTGCCATGGTCATGGTGTCACTTCACAGCAATAAAACTCTAAGTAAGGCAATATGTACCACAGTAGATGTGCTGTCAGGTTAGCACTGTGAGCCCTGCAACTTTGGAATAATTCTGTTGTTAGACTGTAGAGACATCTTCTCCAAATCAGGCTAAAATCCACTTGTCTAATTGCTACCCTTCCCATTATATGTTCCATGACCATCCACTGCTACACTGGTGTCTCAAGGGAGAAACAAACCAGAAAGTCTCAAAAGGGTGGGGTGCTTGTTCTGACAGGTAAGACAAAACTTTGAGTAAGAGAAAACAGTTTCCATTACAAGAAAAGGATCACTTATGCTAAACACCATGAAACATCTGACAGTAAGAATTATAACTAGAGAAATTTGCAGTAAAGGAAGTGGTGGAGATCCCATCCCTGGAGACATCTGAAAGTCAATAGGATAAAGAACTAGAAAAATCTGTACGGGGAAAGACTCCTCCCCTGATTCCCCTGGGACAGAGGGATGACATCATGGGTGCCTTCCATCTCTAATCATTACAGTCTTCAGACTCCATGTATTTCCTAGTTTTATAATGTTAGGCCAAATTTTTCTGCGGTTTCCAAAATGAAAAAACAAACCAACCAAACTTGAACTAATAACAAACCTGAACTAATAACAAACCCTAAACTTGTCGCTCTAAGGAGCATAAGGATGCCCCAAATGGAAATCGTGGATCATAAAGTTTTCCAGTGTGAATTTCATTATGCCCCAAAGACAATCCTCAAAGATGAGAGGTGGCTTCATATATCTGGGTTTTTTATTTTTCATGGCTTATTTTAATTTCAGGGAAAAAAAAAACAATGGGAGAACAAGTTTTCATAGGTCTGGCTGAATAGGTTCTGTGTTTTTTTTCTTTTCTGTCCACTAATATTCAACAAACAGCCTGGTTCCCTTTTACAAGGGAGAGAGGGAATCAGTTCACATCGAGGGAAAATGGAGGCCTCCTGTTTGCCATTTGACTGCTGTCATGTGCACTTGCTGGAGACTTGAGAACTGAAGAAAACCCTGGGTCCTCTCAGAGAAGTGAACTGGGGGTGTTCAGGAAGCAGTACTAGTTGGGTGCAGCAGCACTGGCTCTCTGTTTTCACACATTTTCCTGCATGCCCTTGTGCTTGCTCTTAACTCCTCCAGGCTTGTATATGACACTGGGATGTTGGAGGCAATTTTTTTAATGCTTGTATGTAGTATCTAAGGCATACTATCACGGTTAGGTACATAGTGTTGGTATTACTGTGTCCTGTCTATGCCTAGGTCTAGGATACCCTAGCAGCATAATCCAGAACCATGGCAAATGAGAGGAGCAACTGTTGTCATAAAATCCATACACAACACAAATTATAATTTGCATCTTGCATAAACAGGTGGGAAGTCTGACATTACATTTATTTTACCCTTTTCTAAGTCATGGGACAGTGACCACAGCCCAGGTATCTATCAAAGGTTTGCTACATATCTTATTTATTATCTTATGTATATCCTACATATCAAAATGCTATACTTAGAAGTCCTATATTTTATAAACTTTTCACAATTGCTCTAGATGTATCATAATTTTTAAATTTTTACGGCTTTTGGTAAATATTTCTCGGAGATTTCTGATGTTATTTTGTCTGAAATGATGCAAAGTGTCCTTCTTGTGGACAAGGGCCCTGGAGTACCCCAATGACCAGATGTTCATATTGAAAACATCACTGCTCCTAATTGCAGAGCTAATGACCTTGAACTAATGACTACCAGGAAGATCTGAGTAAAAATAAAAAAAAAAGAACGAAATTATTTGAATGTTGATATCCTCCTATGAGTATTTCTCACAATTACTTAGAATCAGAGTCATTGGAACACCAGAAACTCTTATTTAAACTCACCATTTAAAATGGACAAAAACAAGAGGAAACCAGCAAATGCTGTAGAGCCAGGTCAATACTTGATCATTTTAAATCATGTATCTGCAACTCACAGGTACCTAATTCTCCCACATTCTCCTCCTTTTCAGAAACTTCTAACAATGTTCGCTTAGGATGATTTCTTTATACAATTGGGAATCACTTCTTTCAGTACTTTTCCCTCTGTCTGTGTTAGAAAACATGGGCTTTGGCATCTAATCATAAAGCCTGTATGCTAAGGTGACAATGTTGAAAATGTCCAATGATGTCATAAAGCCCGGGAGAACTTGCAAAAGTGGAAACCTCCATTTTATGTCCCCAGGATGTTATTGGAACCCAAAGGACCACCATGTTTTTCTTATGTGCACCCGTTGTAGAAGCCATTAGGGCCCAGTTAGCTTTGGGCATTAGATGTTTGGCCAATTTCTATAAAACACAGTGGAGAGAATAAGGACTTAAGGAGATGAAGTTATTAAAATGGGGTGGGGTAAGAGGAAACATGCCAATAAAAACAGACATCGTGGCTTTTTAATCCTTGCACAGGAATTCAGGCGAGAAGGGAATAAAACAGTTCCACAGGGTCACTTGTAATTCAGCTAAAGCTAAGCTCAAGAAACGGAATATTATTTCTCAGAGGCTGATTTATGCACTTAAAGTAACTAAGTCCCAGGTGCCACAAGAACTAATACAACTTCTAGCCGTGTCCTAGCCAGCATGCTCACACTAACTGCCTAAATCAATTTCTAATTTCTCTCTAAAACATTTCAGAAGAGTTCTATGGGGACTGCTGCAGCCCTGGATCCTCTGTTAGCTCAGGCTTCAGCTTCACGAAAGGACGTGCAGAGACTAGGAAGGCTACAGATTGCAAACAAAGCTCATTCCAAAGCCGGCCTGTGAGTCATTTCTTTGCTAACCCTAAGTGCTACAACAAAAACAACAACAACAACAACAACAATAATAATAATAGTAATAGAAATCAGAAACAGAGATAGACATGATGAGGTAGCCTGGCTCTCCTAACCTTCTAATCTCTACTTACCTGTGTGCAAGTCAGATTCCCCTCTTCTACATAAAAACTGGGCAAGAGTCACACACTCGCAGCAAACAGGAGGGGGTTGGATTTACTGGATTTCATTCCTCACTCTCCTTCTCCTCCCCCTAGACATTCAGATTAAGGCTTTTCAACATTTTCCAGCATTTCTGAGACTTACATGGGACACAGACTCCTTTTAAGCAATTATGAATAGTTTATCTCTTCAACGTTGGAAATATGAAGGAAAATGTCTCAACAGAGAACAACGAAGGAAATCTCTAGCAATCACATCCACCCCTACCATGGCAGGGCATGTGTTGGAAACCGAGCATTTCAAAACAAAATTCACGAGGCACCATGAAGCTTCTTGTTTTTTTTCTCTTTTCTTGGTTCCAATGACCTCATTCACCCGGGTCTTTGTTAGGCATGCTAATCAAAAGTGAATAAAAACATTTCTGGCAACCTGTATCATTTCTTTCCCCCTCAGAAATGGCCTGCGGTGGTGGTACAATGTGAAACTAACAAATCCCAAATGTAGGTATGCAGAAGGAGGTACAGGGGCCAAGGAGGGCCTGGAGGCTTGACATCTGGACTAAGACCTGGATAGCTTGGTTGGCTATTTGGAATCTCTCTATTTCCTTTTCAAAAAGAAGCCAGGAGCTGTATGAAATGCTTATCTAGGACATGTTAGAAACCTCTAACCATGTTGGCACAGAATGTGGGTGAAGCCAGCTGGAGATTCTGATAGGTATAAAGGGGGGCATAGCTAGCTGAGTGTATTTTCTCACCATGGGACAATCTGCACTCCTCTACTATCTAAGGATTCATTTTAGATCAAGCCTAGAAGGAACTCTGCTGGGTCACGCCCCATGAGAAACTCAGCGTCTCAGCTATATAATGATAGAATCAAACCAGTTCAGCAATTCCTATTAGGACCATCACTGGAGAAGGCTGGCTAAGAAAGGAGTCTCTAGAATAGTCTGCTTGGGACTTGGGGATAGAGTAATGGATCATTTTTTAACAGGTTACATCCACCTTTGAGTGAGAAGTCATTTGAAAAAGTGGATGTCCCAGGAAAGGTTTTGAGGAGCAATGATGAAGGCAGTCAATTCATATGAAATGTGACTTATAGTTTAATTCATAGGAGTCAGACTGAACCAGAGCACAGCTCACACGTGGAGTTTCAAGGGACAAGTATTATGTCCAGGAGTTCTTAAATCTTGGTTCACTTAAACTGAAAATACAGAGAAAAAAAATCATGTAACAATTGTACAAAAGACTATGCAACCAGCCTGGTCTACAGAGTGAGTTCCAGGACAGCCAGGGCTACAGAGAGAAACCCTGTCTTGAAAAAC
>NW_022196905.1:172768511-172792685 GCF_008632895.1 Mastomys coucha | reverse complement strand
GAAAGAAAGGAAGAAAGGAAGAAAGAAAGAAAGAAAGAAAGAAAGAAAGAAAGAAAGAAAGAAAGAAACAAAGAAAGAAAAAAACAAAGAAACAAAGAAACTATTGCTGGGTAGTGGTGGTACACAACTTTAATCCTAGTACTTGGGAGGCAGAAGCAGGCAAATTTCTGAGTTCAAGGCCAGCCTGGTCTACAGAGTGAGTTCCAGGACAGCCAGGGCTACACAGAGAAACCTTGTCTCAAAAAAACCAAAACAAACAAAAAAGAAAAAGAAAGAAAGAAAGAAAGAAAGAAAGAAAGAAAGAAAGAAAGAAAGAAAGAAAGAAAGGGAGGAAGGAAGGAAGGAAGGAAGGAAGGAAGACTGTGTAAAATGGTAGTAAGAGAAGCAGGATTTTTATTTGTTTTGTTCTGTAAAATTTACGTTAATATAGTAGTTCAAATCACCTGAATAGCACCCTATAGTGCACTTGACATTGAGAAAGTATCAGATGAAGTCAGACTTTTACTGTATGAAGTCAAAGGAAAGGCTTGTGGTCAGGAGCAAAGGTGAGGGGCTTGGAGGATGGCATGCCAGAAGAATGCAGACAAAATAGTCCACAGGTAGTCATGAGTATAGGACAGAGAAAGGATAGGAAATCACAGGTATGCAGCATGGGGTCAGAGAGGAGCTTTTACTGCCTACGCCCCCTGGTAACCATAATAACTGTCCTGAAACCAAGAATAATGAAGCAAACACATCAAAGAAGAGACAGAAGCTCAAGATGGGTAAAGTATGTCAAAGATGTCCAAACTCTGAAATTCGAGTTTGAGTCTAGATACATTCCATCTTCAAGTGCTGGAAGAACTGAACAGTCAGGATTTATTGACATAATTTCATTTTAATTGTTAAATTTTAATTAAATTTTAATTTTAAGTATAGGATCAGATGATGCTACAAAGAAGATATCCAGTGAGGTTTCATGCAAACTTTACCCACCCCACCCTCCACCCATCAGGGATTCCGGGTGGGATTTCTTTCTCTAAATAAATGACTTCATTTCTGGATCTTTATAGAGAACATTAGGAATGCATGAATGAGGAGACTGACAGATGAACAAATATTTTCATAATGTTCTCAAAAGAAGTGGAAAGATCATTTTTCTGAAACCTATTAATTGATAAGTTTCTTAGTAAATTCTTGAAATGTTTTTTCCATTTTGTGTCCTTTTGCAATGCTGGGCATCAGTCCCCAGGTTGTGCTAGGCAAGAGCTCTAACCCTTAGTCATATAGCTTACTCTTGATTATTTGAGAGAGTGTCTTACTATGTAGCTCAGAATGGCCTCCAAGTCTCAATCCACTTACCAGAATGAGCAAGCTGGAAAATTTACTTATTTATTTATTTATTTATTTATTTATTTATTTATGTCTCTGGGAGAATTTCTTATTTTTAAAATAATTAAATTGATTTTTAAGTTAACATAATGAAACTAATGGGCTTCACCATGATATTTCAGTGTGGCTATGTCATAATATTTTGTTTGAATTCATCTCCTTCCCTCTCTATGTTCTGGCTGTTTCTCTCCTGGCCCCCAAATACTCCGCTCATTTTTGCTTCATGTCACCTGCGTTCTACTGCTTTGAAATGAAATTTCTTAAGTGATAAATACAACTGACTTTAGCCTGTTCTACATCTGGGTTGCCTCAGGCTGTTTGAAAGTTTCCTCCTTTAAGTATCTGTTGACAAATTGGTTTTAACTGTAGTTGAGTTTCTGAGCTGATAGCCTGCACCATGAGGTTAATGAATTGGAGTCAAAACAGAAGGTGTTCCTTGTTCTTGGAAGGTGAGAGCAAACCTACCAAGACAGATTGTGATTCTTTTAAAAGACTTGTACTGTGGAAGTTCAAGATGTGGAAAAAATGTTTTTAATAGCAATAATTGTGAAAGAAAAAGATTGGAATTCTAGTCGACAACTCAGTATGATTCACATGTGGGAAAGCACAGGCTAAGTTGGGACAGAAAGTGTTGTATCACAAGAAAGGATGGAGCCCCACACTAGTGTGTGTTGTCAAGTCTACCTGGTGAGTTTAGAATCAGCTTTGTTCCCAATTTTTGGTAGGCACTGGCAAATCATTAGTCATTCATACAAAGATGAGATTTTTTTGGGGGGGGCTGGGGAACACTTTTAAAAAAGGGATGCTGGAACCTCTGGGTTGGTCAGTTTGTCATTCACATAGGAAAACCACACGTGCTCAGAGCTTTGGTTTTCATGAGACAGCAGATATGGTATATCACTGTAAATTAATCAAAGGGAAATGCAATTTAGGCACAGGGGTCAAAGATCACCTTTCAGTAAGTTAGTTGATGTGAGTATTTGAAAGATGAGGAGAAAATAGGAAAGTGCAATAAAGGTTTGGGACGGAAAGCTTCTAGTTTAATGAAGCCACTAGGCTCTGGTGTGTGTTAATTTCCAGGAATCTGGTTCTTTCTACTGCATGCCTTCCTAACTGAAGGAAGCCAAGAAGCGCTTGTCTGCATAAAGCTCTGGGGGAAACAGGTCATTATAGTGCTCAGAATACCAGTGCTCTCAAAGCCCTAACATTGAATCACTTATTGTATTTGGCCTGAAAAGATTTTTGGCCAATGTGAGGGCCCTTGAGAGATACTCACCTTTTTGTAGATAAAAATGTTCATAAAAGAATGAAAAGAAACATTAAAGAGGCACAAGGACAACTGGACAAGGATGGAGTGGGAGAGAGATTTGAACTGGTAGGAGTGGCCTGAAGGTCAAAGGCTTTGGACAGCATTCTGGAGACAAACATGACAACCTGAGTAGAAGAGGGGGCACATATCTTTCAAACCAGATGAGTGTTGTGCAAAGAGACAACACAGGAGTTGTCAGAAGTCGAGTGGGAGACTAATTTAAGATAAATGGTACAGAGAAGGGTTGCAAGGAGAAACAATGGAAGGCTTTCGTGGAGCAAGCAGGAGGTTTAAGGAACACAAGGGCACAGAAGAAGCACCTAAACACAAGGGCACCCTTGTTTTGTTTTGTTTTGTTTTTAATTTATTTAGATTATTTTGTTGATTTACATTCTAGTTGTTGCCCCTTTTAGTCCCCCCTCCCATAGCTCCTCATCCCATTCCTCCTCCCCCTTTGCCTCCTAGAGAATGCTCCCTTCCCCACCAGGTCTCCCCACTTCCCTGGGGACTCAAGTAAACACATCTTCTCCAACTGAGGCCGGACCAGGCAGACCACTGCTACATGTGGGCCAGGGGCCTTGGACCAGCCTGTGTATGCTCCTGGTTAGTGGCTCAGTCTTTGGGAACTCCCTGGGGTCTGGGTTAGTGGAGACTGTTGGTCTTCCCATTGGGTCACTCTCCCTTTCAGTTTCTTCAGTCCTTCCCCTAATTCAACCATAGAGGTCCCCGATTTCAGTCCAATGATGAAACATTTTTGCTTTGAGCGTTCTCCCTCTCCTGGGAGGAATGAAAGCCAATAAGGAGTTCCTGGAAGGTGTGAATAGGTGTCAGACCTAAGTCTGAAGGGAAAATCGAGAGCTTCGTCTAGATTCTGAATCATATCATAAAAACCCCCAGCATTTAAAAAAAATGTATAGAAAAGTTTGGGGGAAGTCCAAGTATGGCTCCTTTGTGGCTTGTCTTCTGCAATGATAGTGGACATAGGAAAGGAAGAACAAATATGAGATTCACACGAAGAGGCTGGCCACACAGGGCTTGAGTGTTGGATGAGGTGGAGGGACTGGTGTTTGGGGATAGGCATGGATGCATGCCTATAATCCCAGTACTCCAGAGGTGGAGGCAGGAGGATCATGAGTTTGGGGCTAGTAGGAGCTACGTAGCAAGACCCTGTTTCAGAAACCTGAAAACTGAAAACACATCTTGATTGTATTTTGTCTTCTGGTTATAGAAATTCTAGTGAAAAGTGCACATTTGGGTTGGATCTGGGAGTCTTCTAAGGGGTAGCTTGTATACTGCACTGACTGAGCTTTCTGCCTCTGCTTTGTACAGGCCGGGGGAGAGAAAGAGGGTTGGAAGGATCCTGTCGTACGTAACTGAGATGAAATTGATATTCGTTGTCTAGCCTCTCTTAAGAGTCAGGGATGTATGTAGCATTTTAAAAATATTATCTAAACTATAATGATCCATATAAAAATAATAAACTTATAAGGGAAGAAGGAGGAGTCATACTTATGAATATTGCTGACTGTCTCGGTTGCTATAGTTGATGATAAAGCCCCTTTCCTGTAGATAAACAAACTCCTTGTGTGGAAGTCTGTGCCTTCTAAGACAAGGAGAATGTTTAAGATAAAGAATGGGGAGCCTTCAGAGGCAGGCCTACTCTAGGAATGTGATCTGGGCATGAAAATTGTCAAGGTTAGACCTCAGGATAAAAGGGTATTTGCTCACGCAGTGGACAGGGTCAGGAGGTCCTGTGGTCTCCGCCCTCTGTGACGATAATGCCTTTATCACTTTGCTTTGCCTCTAAAACAGGTCACGCAGGCCAGGTGGAAGGAGAACCAGGAGTGCACCAAACACTTGCTTCCTGCTTTGAACCTCACCAGCCCCCACCCCGATATTGTGAGTCTTCGCCAGAGTTTGTGAAGCATAAAGATCCAGGGATCAGTTATCACACGGACTCTATATCCTGCAGACAAATTGGGCTAGCATCTCCTGTAAACCCACACATTATCAACTTGGAAAGCTGATTTATTTGGTCTTGATAGACTTCATCGTTCCCATAGCTTTCAAGGAGACAGGGCTACTACAGCCTGTAGCCCCCTCAAGACCCCCATGGAAGATTTAGTCAGGCAGTGGTTTAGCCTCTCAGAGATGGAACACTTGGAAGAAAAGTGCAACTGCTTCCAGAGCTTGCTAGAAAATAAATGTAGCTAAATCCTTGCATGCTGGGTAGATTTAGCTGCATATCCCCTGGGACCAATATTTCTTAGGAGGGCTCTTCTCTTGAAATCCTTGTGAATATTTGAAAAGAGGTCCCTGCCGAGAAAAACTACCTCAGTCTTTCAAGCAAAAGAGCCTCTGAATTATGCTGCAGATTCTAGTGTGAATGCTATGTTAATGCAGTCTCATGAACTACAGCAAAAAAAAAAAAATGCACTAAGTCTGGGAAATTCAAATTTATGGCTTCAGCCACAGTCCTAACTTTTCCCATTCTGGTGTGCTTCGTGTTTTTTATGTTGTATGGCCAGCGAAATTTATGCATTGTTGTGCTTCATAAGTGAGTTATGGATTCTGTGGGAGAGGTCATTTTGCATTTCTTGACTTCTGTGTGTTCAAAGGGACAGGGTTTCAGAATCCACTCCTCATAATATCAGGCCAGCCCAACTGGTGTGATCAAATCTGTACTAGAGAAACCACTGACTGGGGCTTCCTTGAAGCTGTTCCTGGACCTACTGTCTTGAGGGGTAAAGTTGACACAGGATGGAGAATACCCTACCTCATGTAGAGATATTCAGCCCAGCTGACAAAGTTAAAGTAATAGAAAAGGAAATCTATAAGGATTTGTTATTATTAATAGTTATTTATTGAAAATGACTATATTCTAGAATTGTTCTAAGCAGTGCAGTTTGTGTTGCTTTGTTAGCTTTATCTCAAACCTTCGGCGTATGATCCCATGTATGCACCAGGAGAACACTGAGCAGAGGGGGAAATCTGTAATTTGACCAAAAGAGCCAGAAATCAGATCTAGAACTCTTGACCCTAACGCCCGGGTTCCACCCAGGGCACCTCTCCAGTCTCCAAGTCCTAAGCAGTCCTTGCTAGGTGTGTAACAAATGCTTCAACCTGGATTTCTGCTTTGGTGAAATAGTTTTTACATAGCTCACAGACTGCCCATAACACGAGTGGGGTCGAGGTTGTTTATTGCACGAGTGGGGTCGAGGTTGTTTATTACTCTGTTGATACAATTGTTACTCCCTGCCAAGGATTTCAGACATATAGTGCAGGACCAGCCAAAAGAAGAAATAGTAAAGCAGGAAAGGTATAGTACATTATTCATGCTTACAAGCTATCTGGTGGCCAAAATCATTGCCACTTTTGGTCTTTTTGTATTCCCTGGGCTTAGAGGGATGCTTTTGTATAGATGTTCCATACATACTGACTAAGAGAATGATTTGCATTAGGTTACCCCCCACTCCATGCTTTCTTATCTCCCAGCATCTTGGACACAACCAGGTTAAAAGAAATGTGTCCCCAGTCACTATAGTAATTGACATTCTGCTTGGGAAACAATTTAGTGTGTTTCTTCTTTTGGCCATTTGCAAAGTAGCAGAGATTTTCTGTAAACTCTATTATCACCTGATGCTATCCTAATGGTGGTACTTCTTGAAGCTGTGGCAAGCTTTGAAGAGTATGCTGTCTAACCCTAGTGGAAAAGAGTCAAAACTTAGGTTCCTGAAAAAAAAATATCTTACTAACAGTAAAATAAAATCAAGGGTCTGAAAGATGGCCCAGCAGTTAAGAGCAATTGTTGCTCTCGCAGAAGACCTGAGTTCAGTTCCCAGCACCCACATGGTAGCTCAAAAAATGATCTGATCTGTAACTCTAGTTCCCAGATATCTGATGCCCTCTTCTGACCTTACAGATACTGCACATACATGGTGCAAATAGATGCATGCAGGAAAATACTCCTGCAAATGGGTACATGTAAAAAGAAAGAAAATCAGGAACTGTTGGTCAGATATTGTTCTCTGGGGGAATGAGAGAATAAGAAAACTGCAGGAAGTAAGAGGTTGTTAAGACAGTGACAGCTTTGTTTGAGGATCTGATGTTTCAAAAAAAAAACTTTTTATGCATGTTAGTTCAGCTGAAAATTTCTTTACCTTTTGTTCCATTTTGATCCATTTGTTCTTGTGTTTCAGCAGAAATGTGGAGTGCCTTTTGTGTACTGAACTCTCTATGGAGTGCCAGCTAAAATAAACCTCTTCCAGGTGAAACACAGTCACAATATGTGAGGAAACATCAAGACAAATGCCACCACAATAGCTCATACGCGTCTGTTTTAGCAGCTTCCTGTTCTGTCTCAGAAAGTGCATGCTCTGGCAGGCTTCGCGCTAGCTCCTCTCAGTGTCAGAGGGCTTTTAACAGAGACTGTCTTTTATTTTTGAAAGTCAAACCTGTAAGGGAAGCAGTTTGCTGAAGCATAAAGTGGGTGTCGGGAGGTAGGGCATGAGGTCATTCAAGATATTTGTGCTGGGTAACTGTAGCTCCATATAACACAAGCTGAATTCATCTGTATTTATTCAAATGCGTATTCTCACTTGAGTCTTTCAAGTGTACAAGCCCCACAGAAACACTGTGCTATGGGAGGATTTATCGTATAGTTCTCCTTGGCCCCAGTGGCCCCCATCTAATTCCTGAGGACTTTTCAGTGTCCCCTTGGGAACTTTGTCTAGGTCCTGGTTTCTCCCATCCTGATGGCTCTATTTGATCCTGGAGAGCAATGCCAGGATTAGGATGAGTGGGGTCAGGGTGTTAACACAGAGCTCTGGATGTCACTGTGATGTCCAGCCTGCTTCTCTGTGGCTATAAACGGACTGAACCTTGGGAAGGGCAGAGGTTAGACTAGTGAGTCTCAACGCCCCAAGAGCTGTGATCCTTTATTGCAGTTCCTCTGGTCATGGTGACCCCAACCATGAAAATATTTTCACGGCTACTTCCTAACTGCGTTTCTGCTACTGCTATGAATCATAATGTAAATATCTAATAAGAAAGATGTCTGGTATACAATCCCTGTGAAAGGGTCATCTGACCCCTACAAAGGACAATGACCTACAGGTGGGGAACCACTAGATCAGACAGTGCAAGCATCTTTAGTTTTTCATTCCACTGTGAATCATAGATGTGATGTTGAATAAGTCATTTAACCCCGAGGCTCAGGTTTCTCCAACTGAAAAAAAAAAAGTGGGGATCCAATTGGTACCAAACTCATGGTGTGTTCTAACACTTTAACACACACAGGTAGCACAGGAGCTGGGAAATAAAAGACATAAAGCCAGGGCCTTCTTTTAATAACATCACCACAATAATCCATTAGCTAGTATCAATAGAAAGGGTCCTAAGTTTGCAGTGACACACACACACAGAGACACACAACCTCTTCGACGAGGTTGTGTGCTAAACACAGGGAAGTTATGGCGAAGGTGAGAGGCCAACTTAAAAGTCAGGATAAGAGAGTTGTCAAAACCCTGTTGGTTGGCATGGAGCTGATTCATCAGCTCCCATCTGGAGATCTCTCTCCTGTTTGCCTCTGCTTACACCCATCCCCCACCCCCACCAACTTGCTAGCCTCATTGTTTTCTCTGACTCAGCCAGCAGGCATCTTAAAAACCAACACAGGGAAATCCGCTGCCAAGCATGTCAGCATTGTCTTACCCTCTGACTCTCCTTGGCGTAATGTTCTTCCTGGTGAATTGTGGATATTTACTAATGTACCCCCCCCCCGTACCCACACTTTCCCTCTCCACAACCAACTCCATAACAAATCGTAGCATTTGTGTTACAGTTCAGCCTGGAATCTGAGCCCTGAGTTTTACCCCCAAATGTATGTGTTTCTAAATATTGACTTATAATTCCATTTGAGTCCAAATGGCATGTTCGAATATTCCCTGTCTATTCAGATTACTGGTGACTGAACAATTAAGTGTTTTCCAGGTGGTTTCACTTACACTCCGACCTCTTTCTCTACCCCTTACTAGTGTTTTATTAAGAGATCAGCCAGTTTGTGTTTGGTTGCAGTCAGGGAAGAAAAGTATCTTATGGCGATTAGATAGAGGCCAGCTTGCTTTCAGAAAATGCAATCTTAAGATAGGGGGGCATGCTGACTTCCTGTCTTTGACATAACAAGCAAGCCTTATCTAGCCCCATGTAGGACAGTAACTTAGAAAATAGGCCTGTAAAAATGGACTCTATCTTCCTCGACATTTACCAAGCTCAAAGGAAAATTGTTGATTTAAATAAAAGAAACACCAATCAACTAACCCCACAATCCAGATAGCGACAGAGTAATAAACAGTGTCATTAAATTGAAGGCTTGTAGCAAAAATACAAAAAGGAGTGAGGGAAGGGGGAAAAAGGCAATTTCCCATCAGCAGCGGCTACCAACAAAAAGCAGGGTCCTCGGTGGCTCTCTATGGGGTGTCTGAGATGTCACAGAGTCAGGCAAACACAAGACAGTGATCGGTGTGATTTTTGCAGTGGTCCCTGTTGTAAAAGCAGATGGTAGGAAGCGTGTATGATATTAGGCCCAGAGGGTGGGCACGGCTGGACGAGAAGGAGCTTTCTTTCTTTTCCCAGGTCCATCTGCTTTGTGCCTAACCTTCCATCCTAGAGAGCATCAGAGCGGGGAACTGCCTCCTCCGTTCTTGCCGACGCATAATGGGGTTTGACTCTGGACTGTCTGACAGGCACGCTTGGCTCCCATCTTGTGATGCTGTTTTGAAGGTGGGAAAGCTTTAAGTGGGTAGGCCCTCATGGCTGCGTCAGGTCACTGGGGTGAGCCTTTAAGGCTCACCTGTTCCAGCCTGTGTGCTGCAGTTTCTGGCGGACTTATGGGGTCCTTCCGCTGCATGCTTGTAGTTGTCTACAATATCTTCTCACTACTATGGACTGAAGTCCCCCAACCTCAAAGGACATTACTCTACCTTGCGTCCGTGGGGAGTTTTGACACAAGGATGAATGAACTTCAGTGATCAGAGAGAGCTTTCACAGATCTCTAGGAGGACAAACAGGAAATCCCCCAACATACCACAGCTGGGCCACGCTCTTTCCTCAGCCTTATCAAATTAGAGGGCCATAAGGAAAGCTTCGCGGGACGTTTTCTCATGTATCGTCAGTTCTGGCCAGTAAACAGCACAAAACTTTTGTTCTCCACAGATAATCTAGAGATTCCAGTGTCATCCTGGCCAGCGGGATAGACACACTCTGAAGAAAATACATAAACATGACCGGTGGCAATCTGCAGACAATTGCAGGCAATCTGTGTGGTTCCCTGCTCTCAGAGTGAGGTGAAAGCCTAGGACAGGAAACGACAGTAACATTGATGGATTTAAAAATAATGTTCTAGGTGTTTATTAACCCAATGTATTAATCTTTTTTAAAACGAAGTCATTGGGTTACCAATTATTTAACGCTGTTTCCTAGGGAAATATCTATCTATATCTTCAAACTTAGTTAAACTTTAAATGTGAGAATTCCTGGGATGGACCGTCACCTTCACAATGGCCTTAGTCTCATCCTGGAATCCCCACTTTGTGGCTGGTGGGGTCCACACTGGGACTGACCTTAGTCGTCACTGTCCTTCCACCAAAGGACAGGTTTTATCAGTTTGCTTTTGCCTCCTCCACTTCCCCCAACCCAGCACAAGAGTCCACACCTGGCCACAGACCAGAAGACTTTAATGTAGGTGGCATCTATGTCACCTCCATTCTTAGATGGAATCTGTTTGGTTTTGAAGTACAGCCTCTTGTTCAGCATTTAAAAGTTGTTCCACTTACTTTTTTAATAATTTCTTTCATTTTGTATAGTTTATTATATATATTACATGTTATATACTATTACATATTATAAGATGTATATGTTATATAATACATATAATCTAATTATCATTATATCATTTCTCTCTTCCCTTCTTCCCTCCAAAACCTCCCATATCCCATTCCTATTCATTATCAAATTCATAGCCTTTTATCATTACATGTGTGTATATACACATACATACATACATTCATACATATTCCTAAATATGAAAGTGTAGCCTGTTCGGACTGTGCAATGTTTCTTGTGTATATATTTTCAGGACTGACCACTTGGTATTGGATAAACAATTGACATGCTCCTTTGCTGTTGTTGCTTTTGGCCTCTGTTGTTGCTAATTTCCACAATTTCCCTTATTTGTCTCTTTGACTGGTTACTTCTATTATGTGTCTACTAACTTCTAGCTGTTTTTAAGATTCTGTCTTATATTTATTTATGGCAATTTGGCTGTGCCTCATTTTGATGTGGGTATGTATCTCAGATCCTTGTCAACTGTCCAGGATCTGTTGGTAGATAGTTTTCTATAACCTTTAAATAAATGTGATTACTATTACTCCAGGTAATTGTCTCCTGCCATCTGATTTAGTTTCAGGGTATTTAATAGTTAGATTGATTACTGTTTTCCCTCAGGTCAAATATTTTGATTATATGTTTGGTGGTTCTGTTTCTTATGAACCTTGTTTGGTTTCTGGTATTCTGCCTTCGAGTTGTCGATGCTCCAAGCTCTTCCTTCTTCCGTAGCATCTCATCAGCTGCTAACATGATGCTAACTCTATCCATGGACTTTTCCCTTTTTCATAACTTTTAGTTGTAGTTGTTCCGTTCTTTGTGTTATCCATAGGTGCTTCTCTTATATTCACAGTTTCCCCTTAAACCTGCTGAAGTATGACTGGCAGCTGTTCTAACACCTACAGAGTTCATTATGTTGAGTGTTTCTTTTCCACTCACAGATGTTTCTCCTGGTCACTCCACTTCCCCCTTTCTTTACAGGCTTCTTCAGTATTTTAGTGAGGATGTTGAATACTGTGGCACTGTGCAGTTAGGTGACTGGACCTTGCTTTTCTTTGGAGAATGTTGAACTTGCCTCGGGCAAGTCCTCAGGTTATTTTCAGATCAGCTTGACTCGCCTGAGGCTACTCCTTAAAAGTTAGGGGATGTCTAGGCTAGGCCTCAGAGTTACTTCTGTTCTAGGCTTCAGGGTTACTTCTGTTCTACCACTCTGGAATTACTCTTAAGATGTTTCTCCTGAGTGCCTGGGTATTTAATTTATTATCTGTGTTCCTTCCAATTAGAATAGTGTCTTCAGCTTCTGTATAAATTTTGGGATTTTTTTTTTCTGATAAAAACTCTCCAGTACTTTGTGTTCAGTGTGGCAGATTTTGTGTAGTAAGTGATGAGCACTTACCTGTATCCAGCTTATCACATGATAACAGTTCAAGTGGACAGAGATGCAGATTTCTAGATTTCTTCCTGGGTGTAGACTGTCCCACTTAGTTACTCTGACCTTGGTGTCCCAGCCCCCTCTGCCACCTTCAACTTCAGTCTCTGTCCCCTTGATTCTGAGAGACCGTTACACCTTGTTGACATGTTCTCACTGATGTGATGGGTGGCAACCTGCCCGTAGGTTGGATCCAGGGCTATCAGCGAGAACATCGAAGGATTGACCTTTCTTCCGGGACCACAGTCCCGAACTTATTATGAACTGTCTAAAAGTAGCTTATTCACGTAGTTTCTCTGATAACCTAATTACTTATGGCATGAGGACAGATCAGTAGAAGTCATGCCAATGTGCACAGAAGTGTGAATTTTATTTACAGAAGTCATGTAAATTTCCAGGTTTACGTAAAGACCAAATCTTAGTCTCCTTTTTAAAAGTCTTTATCTGCTCTTAACCTTCTGTAGGATCTACTCCCTGGAGATGAGCCATTTTTAATGTGGTTTACATAAATCATCATTCTAGTTTGGTTTCACTCATCTTGTTTCTACTTCCTGTTTCCTTAGGATTGCAGCATTAGAGTTACGACACTGTTATGTATTACCTGTGGGTGCCATTGCTCAAATAGTTAGTGTCTTTGCAATAGGGACATAAAAGGAAAGCATTAAAGTGATAGCATTTTATGTGGTATTCTAGACCCTAAAATCACAGTAGTGGAAACACATGAGGTGTTAAGATGATATAAAGACAGATAAAGCAAAATTTAAATGAAATAAAAAACATTTAAATATTCTGAGATATCAGCATAAAGAAGCTTCAAGATAAACACAGTGAAGAGAGAATTGTTCAAGCATGAATACCTTTGTAAGGTCTATGCCAGATTCCTCACTGAACATCCTTGGTGATGACTAGTTCAAGCATACCTGGCTGCTCCCATTGCAATCATGCCCTGTATCTTCTCTCAGAGATGTCTCCCCCCTTCACATAAGAGTGTTTTGCCTGCCCTGCTGGCTGTGCATGCAGTATCTGCCATGAACAGAGGAGAATGCCATGTCCCCTGGAGTTGGAGTTACACATGGCAGTGAGCCACCATGAGGGTGCTGAGAACTGAACTCAGGACCTCTGGAAGGGCAGCTAGTGCTCTTAACTGCTGAGCCATCTCTTCAGCCCCTTGCCCCTTCTCTATTGAACTTGAATGCCCTGTTTCTCAAGCCATAATATTTTCCTCCTCCCAGATACTCATACCTAAATACACAGTCAACATTTTTTCCTTCTTGATGCTTAATGTCTATTTCACCCGCAAATCTTAACAGCCTTTCATTTGTAGCTTCTCTTCTATCTCTTTTCAATTTTTATTTTTTTTATTTTTAAAATTTTGGAGATAGAATTCCATTATGTACTTTAAGTTGATGTGGAATTTATAGCTCATGGTTCTCTTCTTCCACCTCCTGTGTTGGGCTTAAAAGTAATCTACTACTCCACTGGGTTCTTCATATTACTGACATCATAATGTTTTATCTCATTATGTATATATGTATAAACCCTTTCCTTCCCCAACTTGCTTTTGGTCATGTTGTTTCATCATAGCAATAGAAACTCTAAGCCACGCCTTAATTAGAGAGGGAATAGATACGTAAATCCAGCTATAATAATACCCACAAAAATTGTGTCAGATGAGGTGAAGACAGATTCAGACCAGTCATAACAATTCTGAAAAGGATTTCTTTAAATATATAAAGTTATTTTTTTAAGCATGTGGTAAAATCATGATTGACACCATCTTCATTATGGTGTTGTTTATATTAGCAAATCATTCACCTTCAGTATTCATTCTAGCATGCCATGGTTATGGTTCATCTTTTCTTTAATATGATTTTTTGAAAATATTTTAAGAGACCTAATTACAAAGACAAAAATGGAAAAGAAAAAAAAAAAGAGGAGAAAAGCTGACGATCTGGGAGCCTGGAGCTCTTTTTCTTAATCATGTGTCTTGGCAGCAAGAGTTGCAATATGTTGCCACCTATTAATTAAATCTGTACTCTGGTGAATTGGCCAAGGGAGAGAACTTTTTTTTTTTAAACAAAAGGAACAAGAAAGATAAGGAGGGTGATACCTCTAAGGGAACCAGGAGGTGAATCAGCTCCTTAGATATAGCAATTCTCTAGCATATTATATGCCCCAAAGCTTTAGGAAGCCACCAGGAACTAAGAAAACCAAGAAACAAAATTTGGCTGGAAAAAAAAATAACCATGAAAGGTAACATTGTATCATGACAAATCAGTAACTAATATGAACTAAATAGAGGGGATAGTTCTGAGCACAAACTGGATGAAACGTTCCAGACCGATCATTTAGGCTTCTGAACGCCACTAACCATCCCTGCTTCACACATCTCTTCAGAAGTCTGTTGAGAGCTGTGAAGACAGTCCAGAAAAATGCACGTCTACACAGTTATCCTTAGCTCCAGCTTGTTCTTCGGAACACATTTCCCCATTAAAGGCAAGAAAAACACATGACGGGAAGAGCTGGTAATTTAGTCCCCATCGTGCCGGAAGTTGGTGACAGTGAAGTGGTGGCACCAGAAATTGCCTAACAGACCTCAGCCCCAATCCTAGATTTCATCTCAAAATATTTTGTCTCATGTGTACGAGTGTTCAATAAACAAAGGCATTCATTTTATTTGCATAAATTTCTGAGAGATATTTGCTTCACAAGACGGAAATCAACCAATACAAAAATGTAATTCCTTCTGTGCTGGCACCAGGCTAGGTCCTCCAACACTTGCTATTGCAACACAGCTAGCAGTTTTACTTTACAGTGAAGAAGTGCAGGCTAAATGAGTTAAAGCAACTAGAGGCGCCAGGTGGTGGTGGTGCATGCCTTTAATCCCAGCACTTGGGAGGCAAAGGCAAGTGGATTTCTGAGTTCGAGGCCAGCCTGGTCTACAGAGTGAGTTCCAGGACAGCCAGGGATACACAGAGAAACGCTGCCTCGAAAATACAAAACCAAAACCAAACAAACAGACAAAAAGCAACTAGAGACTTCCCCAAGCTAACACAGGAATCATGAAATCGGACTCCAATATGAATTTCTACATCTTTTTTTAAGCCTTCTTGCCTGTCATGCTAAAGCTAACTGTCTAGGAGAGCTATCTTGATGATGTCGTTTGGTTGCTGTAGCAGTTAAATCAAGCTTTTGTTATTACTGTAGCAACTATGACTATATTTAATGAAAGAAACCCCATGAGAAAACCTACCATCAGAATTGTTTGAAAAGAACTGTGCCTGCTCTTACTTCTGCGAAGGTGGTACTCGAGCTAAGCTTTTCAATATATAATCTTTTTGCTTAAAACTTTGGTTACCCCCCCCCCCCAGCAGAACCTTTGGAGAGCTATCTTTTTTTTAAAGGGGGGTGGGGGAATCAAGAGTCTTGTAAGTTTGCCTGCATTCTGTATCCTTAGCTCTATGTATACCAAGAAGTGTACTGAGATGTATGTGTAAAATACTTACGTGAGAAAATCATTGACAAGGGCAAAAATAAGTGCAAAGCAGCAGCAGAAGCCACAGGATAATCACACAGTGCAAGTGTACACCCATCAGAGACTGTGCAGGATGTGTTTATCTCGTGTGACTATCTGTGGGATGGACTGTTGATCTACATATGGTCCTGTGATCTATCATCTCATTATGTTTCAATTGTAATGCCTACCATGTGACTACACATTGTTTGCCTTCTCTGTCTATGTAGATCACTTATTTACTTTTCCTTAATATTTAGACTTCACGATGGTCCTCCTGTCCAGTAAGTCTCCAGCTCACATGCTGCGAAATAGCTCTTGTTCCCCTTAAGGAATGAACCTCATTTTTTTCTCCCCATTTAGGAGAATTGTCTTGCATGGATCTCCTGTTCCACAGTAAGCTTTATGCTCTAGGCCTGTAAGATCTCATTGTCAAGTGTAAAGGATAGTGTAAAATTTAGGAATTGTCACTTTTTATTCAACAAAATATGGATTTTAAGGCAATTTCTTTATTGTAGAATCAAAAATAATATATTTGAGCTTAAAATAGGAATCTTGGGTTTTTCTTTTACTTTCTAATTCTGTTTGAAAAATCTTAATTCACTCTCAAATCAGTAAAGGCCTCTGGGTAAGCAGATCATGAAGAAGGGAATGGGGAAAGACAAGGCATGTACATACATTTTAAAATCATTGTCTCTATCAAACACCAACTTCACAGTTTAATTTAAAAAGCAAAAGAATTTTCATAATGAGTCTTCCCGTCTAAAAGCATGCTTTATCCTTTGATAGCCTAGGCATTACATTTCTAGAATATACTGTCATTTTTCCATAAGCATCTTACATATTTATCATTTAATCTGTAGGCAATTTCAGTGATAGTTGGTAGTATAACACTGAATTTTTTTCTTTTCAATTTAATTTTTAAATTCTTAACTGTGTTTAGAAAATCATAATTTTCATTTTTATGTGTATGTGTATATATGTTTATTTGTTTACTTTATTGCATATTGTGTACTATGTACACACATCTATCTATTTTTCTATCTATCTATCTATCTATCTATCTATCTATCTATCTATCTATCTATCCATCTATCTATCTGTCCACCTATCTATCTATCTGTCCATCTATCTATCTATCTGTCCACCTATCTATCTATCTGTCCATCTGTCTATCTATATATCCCATGTAGAAGGTCAGGGTCCTGTTTTATCCCTCTCCCTTATTCCCTTGACTCAAGGTTTCTCACTGACTTGCTGGGGGTGGGGGAGGGAGGGCAGTTGGCTAGAAAGCTTCAGGAATCCTCCTGTCTCCAACTCTCACCATGCTTAGGTTACAGGCATGTGTGCCCACCAAGCTCAGGTCTTTGCACAGTGCTGGAACTTGAACACATGTCTTTACTCTTGTGCAGCTCTTCAAACTCACAATTTTTTTTGTTTTGTTGTTTTCTATCAATTCTTGCTTTTTGAAGTCTTTCATCATTTCTATACTTTTTCAAAGAAGCAAGGTGGATCTTCTATGACCTGGACAGATTATAGTGATGATCTCTCTTCCTTCTGAATATTTATTCCTCTTATTTCTCATTATTGGTTTTGCATTAGTTAAAACCTGAGGGAAGACAAGCACATTTTACTATAGAATGCTAGAGAACAACTATATCACACATTGTAATATTAATGCAAACTCTTCCAATGTGTCATCTCTGAGCTACCAATTCAGGCTGTGGAGTTCTTTTTCTGTTCTGACTGACTAGGGAGGGATTTTCATCTTAAAAGAATCAATAATGGGATATCCACCATTGAGATAGCCATGTATTTTCCATCCACTAATCTTTGATCTAGTGAGTTATAGAGATTCCTTTCCCAGTGTTGGGGGTGGCTTATTTTCCCCAGCCAGTCCCAATGGGTCAATTTGAGTGTACTTTGTTATTTTATATCATAATGTTTGTTAGTGAGAAATTTAGAGTTGGGAAGCTGCCCATCCATTTCTATGCTTTGGATAGTTTATGTAACATAAGAATCATCTTCTCCTTGATACTTTGGCACAGTTTAAAGCCAAGGGAGAAAAGAAGTGTATGGATTATTATGTATAATTGTGATCTGTTTTGAATATAAAACATACTTATAAAACTATGGGTGACTAATAAATATATCAAGTATTAACAATATCTGAGGAGTTCAACTTTTTATTGTTCATTTTTAAACTATATGTTATGGCTTGTCTACACTAGATGTGGGTGTTTGGGGGAACAAATGAGGGCCTTAAATGTTATAAAGGGCAAAAGCATATAAAAGCATGTGAATAGACATCTCTTATTTCAGGAACACATTGCCAGACCCTCTAAGAAAGCACCTATTGATTGGATTCTCTTTGCCAGCTCTCCAATCCCAGAAAATCCTTTGGCATGCCTCTTGGGCATGGAAGTAGCGTATGCCTAGTTGCCAAGTCTTCATACATATTGATCTATCCCAGCCTACTGCCTATTACATTCACCTTGGTCAACAAAATGGATAAAGACAATCCTTTAGGTTTTCTTTTTCCACTATTAGGCTATGTACATCTACATATATGTAGCAATGTGTTCTTAAATTTTGATTTGAAAGCCCTAAACAGTTCTACTGAATAGAATTGAAAAAGTTGCTATTTTTGATGCTTCAATATTTTATCTTCTATTTAACATGAGGTTTTTAGTCCTAGAGGAACAACCCAGAGCAGCATATCAGTTCTTCAGTAGTTGGAGCTAGTTTGGGCTTCAGTACAACATTGCAACTTTGGAAATCTCTTTTTTTCAGTCATCCATCTCTGGGCTGTGATGCTTCAGGGTGGGTCTTCTAGGGTCCCACATTAGCATACACACAGTCACTTAAGCCATCTGCTTGTCAAAGTGGTCCCCTGCCCAGAGCAATAAGAAATGGTACCAGCTGTTTTACACAAAGCAGTTTTGTCTGTCTCGGGTGTAAAAGCTCACATTCAGCCTCCACCATAGCCGAACCTCAGAGACTGAAGCGGTTAAGGATGTTATGGTTTCTTTTCTTCTTTTTCTTTTATTGAAAATAGATTTTTTTTCTCACATAATATATTGTGATTATGATTTTCCTTCCCTCTGTTTCTCCCAGTTCCTCCTGAACTCCCTTCCCAGCAGGATCCACCCCTTTCTGTCTCTCATTAGAACTTATCACACCAGAGTTGGACAAGAAAAATAAACAGAAGGGACCCACTCATTCTCACACTTGGAAATCTCATAAAAACATTAAACTGGAAGCCATAATGTAGATCCAGAGGAGCTGATGCAGACTAATATAGCTATAGCTATGCATATAGCTATAGTTATATTATAGCTATATGCTATATGTATAGCTAATGCTCCTATACATGCTGCATTAGTCTCTGTGAGTTCATATGAGCTTCGCTCATGTGGATTTAGAGAGCCTTGTTTCTTGGTGTTCTTTATCCCTTCTGGTCTTGCACTCTTCTTGTCTTCTTTTCTGTGGGGTTCCCTGTGCTCTGAGGAGTGGGATTTGATGAGACATCCCATTGAATGCTAAGTGTTCTAAGGTCTCTCACTCCTGGCATGATGCCTGTCTGTGGGGCTCTGTTCAAAGGGGGATTTACTATAAGCATGTTTTCTTGATCTCACTCTCTTTCCCTCTCCCTCTCCTCTCTCTCTCTCTATTCTCTCTCTATACATACATACATACATACATACATACATACATACATACATACATATGCATGCACATATGTATGTAAGCATGCATGCATGTATTTAACCTTTCCTTCATCTTTTTGTTCTTTCCCTATTTCCTTTTTATGTTTTTTTTTTCCTGGTTGCTTTGAAGATACCATCTCATTACATAGTTCAAGCTGGCCTGGAATTTGCCATTCTCTCAGGGTCATGGGTTCAAGCCCCACATTGGGCATATCAGTGCTCCTTGCTACCTGTTCCAATGTTCTGAGTTCCCAAATTAAAGATACACACATGCTATCTTTATATTTTAATATGCTTCACACAGTTCAATGGCTGGGCCACACCATAACCTCCACATGGCTGAGGTAGTTTTTACTTATTATATGCTCGAGTTTTTCTTATTAATTTTATATTCCATCTTTGCTGCCTGTCTTAGTCAGGGTTTCTATTCCTGCACAAACATCATGACCAAGGGGAAGAAGGGTTTATTCAGCTTACACTTCCACATTGCTGTTGATCAGCAGAGGAAGTCAGGACTGGAACTCAAGCAGGTCAGGATGCAGGAGCTAATGCAGAGGCCGTGGAGGGATGCTACTTACTGGCTTGCTTCTCCTGGGTTGCTTAGTTTGCTTTCTTATAGAACCCAAGACTACCAGCCCAAGGATGGTACCACCCATATGGGGTCCTCTCCCCTTGATCACTAATTGAGAAAATGCCTTATAGCTGGATCTCATGGAGGCATTTCCTCAACTGAAGTTCCTTTCTCTGTGATAACTCCAAGCTTGTGTCAAGTTGACATAAAACCAGCCAGTACACTGCCCTAGAACCAGATGTACAGCCCACTTGGGCCACAGTCCCCAACACCTACATAATGTCTATGCTCTCTGCACCTCTGATATCTCCTCTCCTTCTATGGCATGGCCACTGTCCCTCTTCCTACTCCTCCTCTGTTCCTTTCTTAGGAATCCTAAAAGTCCTGCCTCTGTCTCTGAGTCCAGCCATTGGCCACAGGAAACTTTATTTACCAATCAAAACCAAGTGGGGGAAGGGTCCCTCAGTCTTACATGCAGGACACCACTAGGTTTTTGGGAAACCTAGTTAACATGAAAATAAAAACAGCTACACTCCTCTAGTACAAGGATTACAGATGTGTGCTACCAAGCCTGCCCCACTGCAAATTAATTTTTCTTGCCTCTCTTTACCAATCTGTGAATTTTGAAAATATCAATACCTTTTGTTACTCCTTAGAAATAAATAGAAATAAATGCTAACATGACCATAAGGCTCTTTGTAGAGCGTCTGTCTGGCTTGTGGCAATTTCTCAGTCAATGTTCTCTGTTCTGATGTTTGGAAGTGGGCCCAAGGCCAGAGTGTAATGAGTGGGGCCCCTGGCTGGGTATTCACTTCACATGCTTATTGCTTTCACTGTGCAAACACATCCTCCCTTCCAGGGCAAGATTCTACACCTGATCTCTGGACCTACAGTACAGCTGTCCACAAGTCCTGAGCACTTGAGATGATATTGATGATTACACACATGATGCAGAAAAAACAGACCTCTCTCGCATTTCTGAATGTCCCCTTTTATAATCTCCTCTTCAATTCCTCCCTTGATGTAACAAGCACTGCCTCTTTCCAGTCCTCCATAACAGTGCTAGGCCACAACAAAGTTAATTAACCTGTGACACTCCTCAAGGCAGAAGGTGGCCCTTCTCTCTGCCTTCCTAAGAATACTTTACTTCAGCAATTCTGGATCATTACCATACCCTTCCACACACCTTTCCATGCCTGAATGTCTCCCCCCATCTCCCCCAGTTTGGCCTGTGCTTAATGAGCTCTTATTAGAATACCATCCTTGTTTATCTCTTCTTCAAACACCGTTGTTATTTAGACAAATACAACTCCCATCCCTCATTTCTTAGAGCTTATAGAAGAAAAGGAAATGAAATAAACTATGTCAAAAAGGAAACAATAAGACAAAAAAAAATCTCTTCTTAAGAAGTCTTAGGAATCTCTATATCTGTCTACCTGTATCTCATCTAGATTTATATCTTAAGCAAGTAAAGTTCTACTTTCTTGATGAAATCTAAGTAAAGGGTTGATTTGTACAATTGCCTATTCATATGCTTAGTCTCTGATCTGATTTTTAAATGAAGTTGCCCCAGGTAAGCAAAACAGAATTGACCTGAAAAAGCAGTGCATTTTTTATCTTGCTGAGATTTATTGCTTTTTCTGCCTCTCGAGTTGTAGTGGAGAACTGGTAAACTAATATTAGAGCGGAATTCATACTAATATCTATATTCAAAAATCTTCTATGAGATTGCTGATTCATAGTATTGCTTGGAAAGACATTTGAGTCTTAGAAAATTATAAATGTAAATTTATTAAGATTAGATTTAAAAGACTTTACTGCAATGGAACATTTACCAATTATTGAAAAATGGATGGCCCATATCATCCTTTCTATACCATAGATTAGATCTGTGAGTATTCCAAAAACCCATTTAAAATTACAGTGTGTGTGTGTGTGTGTGTGTGTGTTGGCCACCTGCGCCAACGTTAATAAAAGAAAGGGTTCTTCTGGTAATAGGAGTAAGAAATAGATAGGAAGAGATTGAAAGAGATAAGAAGAGATAGGCTAGCCATACTGTACCTTACCCACGTGGGAAAATAAAAATTAGACAACACGAGCTCTGGTCACTCCGTCATCTTGAATTTAATGTATCCCCTTTGTTCCCCCAACAGGTAAAATACCTGGGGCAAAAACCCTTCCCCCAAAATACGTCAGTGTAACAGTCCAATCAGTGACTTCCTTGTTACTCTGTGGGGGTGGAGCTTCTGAATGTAACCCGAACCAGGTTTCGCTCAACAGGTGGGCAGCCACTGTGCTGGGGCCCAAGTGGTTGCTGTTTACTGTCCGGGCTTTGGGGAGGGAGTCCACATGTGTGTGTGTGTGTGTGTGTGTGTGTGTGTGTGTGTGTGTGTGTATAATTGATATTGAGGAAGAGGACCAAGTATTCCTTATGGGAAAAAGCTAACTATAGAAAAATATAAATAAAGAGCAATAAATATTATAAATTCCTGCCATACACCAAGCTCAGAATTCTCATTGCATTTTATAATGTTTTTGTTTTTTGAAATTATAACATAATTATATTATTACCTTCTTCCCCTTTCTCCCTCCCTTCCCATGGACCCCCTTACTTTCTTTCAAATTCATGATCCTTTTTCTTAAATTGTTGCTACATATATACATATGTATTCTTAAAATACATAAACACAATCTTCTTAGTCTGTACGATGCTAACCCATACTGTATTTTTAAAGGGATTACTTCTAGCTCTGCTTTTTTAAAATTTTGTTTTTAATCATGTGTATGAGCATCTGTCTATATATGGGTAAGTATACACAAGTGTAAGTGCTTACAGAGGCCAGAAGAGGCTGCTAAGCACCAGAACTGCAGTTCCATCCAGTTGTAAGCCTCCTATGTGGGTCCTATGAACCAAACTGAAGTTCTCCATACATGCTCTTAACTGCTGAGCCACCTCTCTGGCTTTAGCTCTTTTGGTTGGTTGGTTGGTTGGTTGGTTGGTTGATTGATTGGTTGGTTGTTTTAAATAAAAAGCCTTTAGTTCTTCTCTCCATACGAGCTGGTTTTGAACACTTCAGTTATGATTTCAAGGAAGATATTCATCACATTGCAGATAAATGACTGACCACCCTGTGTTGTGGAATGAGCACAGCTCAGTGTGTGAGCTGTTTTTCAGAGCACAAATCAGTCCACCTTTGTTTGCTAAGAACTTTTATTATCCATGAAATTTATCTTTGGCACTTTATTTTCTAAGGTAATTTATCACCTCTGCTTATTTAAGAATGAGAAGCTAGAAGCCATATTCTTTGCCAGAGCTTTACTCATGTGGACATGTTTAGTATTTCTTATGAAAACTTTATGATTTATGATAGTGCTATTACAGAGATTTGAGAGAGTCAGAGAAGGAGGGAGAGAGGGAGAAACGAGGTCCAACAGGGAATGGTTTATAAGATAGAATGCAGTATGTACACTTACTCTCCTACTCACAGCCTCATAGACAGAGAGGTAAGGGTAAGATACCTTCCACCTGTGGATGATATGTTCTTCTTCTTCAGCCTGTACACACAGGCAAGCTGTGGAGAGCATTCCTTGGCTCATCATATAATTAAACTATTTAAGCAACAAGGAAGAAAATAGAACATTCGAGAATGTTCCATCAGAGCTCCCCATTCTCCTAACTATAGGCCATGCTCTTGGTCATCAGTGTTTAGAGATTCTACATCCACAGATTCATCTAATGGCAGATCAATTACAATACTAATCATGGGCAGAATGGTTTGTGGGACCATGGTTCCTTAACCAACACAGCATAATGATTCTGCATAGTATTAACACTGTGTTGAGTATGATATGTAATGTACATATGATTTAAACTATATGTGACTGCTAGTACTAAATGTCATACATTTAATAGGGAAGGAGAATGTGAGAAATTGAAGGTGGAGGGGTATAAGTGGAAATAATGTTCATATAGTATTCATGTGTGAAATTTTAAACATTTTAATTGAAGTACATAGGTAGGTCACACAGTTATAGGTAAATATTATGCCATTGTGTCTAAGGACCAGAGTGATTCTGGAGTTTGGAATCTGTGTGTATTTGAAGGCAATCCCCTGTGTATACTTAGGGATAACTGTATTCAAACAAGGGAGCTGAGGCTCAGGTCCAGGAAGCTGTGAAGACAGAGTTGTTGACATTGTTGATTGGAACCAAAGATCCTGACTTCTTTTTAGTAAATGTTCTGATGTCACATGAAACAGCATGGGATTATGGGATACACTTTAAACAGATTATATGTATATCCATTTTATCCTTTAGATAGGGTCAATAAACTATATCTCATGGGTCTAGCCTGGGCCTTTGGCTCTTTTCTGTTTTTTTTTTTTTTTT
>NW_022196905.1:172756767-172768501 GCF_008632895.1 Mastomys coucha | reverse complement strand
TTAGATCTTAGGCACATGCAGAGTTTTCCAGTGTCTTTGGCTACTCTCATGCTATAGAGAAAGGACTGGGTGATTGTGACAGAAAATACTTATTTGCAAAGGTAAAATGTTTACTGCAGCTCTCTTCATAGATGAAAGTTTCCTGACCTCTACTCTAGCTTATGACTCTGTGAATCAAAGGAATATTACTATGTTCAAGCACCATGTCACATGAATGCTCAGACATCTGTTGAATAATAACTAAAAAAAAGAAAAAAAAGAAGAATCCATAAGTGTCCAATCTGAAATTTTAGTGGCTCAGCAGAGAAGCACAGGATGATGTAAAGGAATGTAGAAAGGGACCATGAAGGCAGGTGAAGAGAAAGAGCTCTTTAAAGGGGACACAGGTGCTATGGAAAGGAACTTTGTTGGGAAAATAGCCTCACAGGTGGGGCTTTAACTTGGGAAGGAAGGAAGGAAGGCACAAGGAGAGATAAATAATACTAAGGATCCTTGAAAAAGCCATTGGAAAAGTACTACTTTATAAGCTGATTAAAATATGCATATATATTCATAGACATATATATGTATGTATGTGTGTACCTGTGCTTGTGTGTGTGTGTGTGTGTGTGTGTGTGTGTGTGTGTGTCTGGGTGGGTCTATGCCACATGAAGTGATTAGGCCTCTCCAAGAGCCAAAGACTAACAGAAGCCCAAGTGCCAGGTATGGAAACCTTTCCTCTGAGTTGCTGTTTGGGGGATTCCGGAGACTCTAGATAAATATATGGTATTACTATTGCCCACAGTTACTTCCCAGAACTTGAAGGTAAGACATTATTACTGAAGACACCGAACACTTCAGATGCAGAACTTAGAATACTTGAGTCAAAGCTGAGCTGGGAGCCTTTTCTCTGCAGATCAGCTCTCGTAGTATTATGAGCAGCCAAGGGCAAAAACAATTAAAACAATGAAAACTCCTACAAACATATCTACAAATCACAGCAATGATATCAATCATGGAAAAGTGTAACTTTGGTAACCAATGCCTATTCAACTTGACTGAAAGATCACTTAATAAGATGGAATTCATGCCCAGGACTGTGTTAACTTTACTTGGCCAGAGAGGGCACACCCTGAAGGAAAATCTACTACTGCCATTTTTCTAAAGTAACAATATTCTAAGCAGCTATCCCTATACCTACAGGTAAGTGTAGCTCTCATTACTCATCAAAATGCTTCTTTTTTGCAAATGAAGACTGTTACAGAGATCTACAACTGATCAAAAGGCAGAAATAAAGGACTGTGGGATGCCCAATCCCAACCAACACATCTCCAGTGCAACCCAAAACCCAGGGACAACTGCAGAAGGAAGAAAGAGCAAGTGTGAGATTACCATGATGCCCGTTTAAACACAGCTTCCTCTAGACATTATAGACAAAGAGCAACCATGACACCTTAAATTACATTGCTTTAACAAGACCTGCTAATGGTGATACAAGTTGATAGACAAATGTAGATCTGGGAAATTTCAAATGGACTCCTACTGCTAGTTGAAGAGCCATGAGCAAACAATCACTGCTGAGATGGTGAAAAATCAGTTTTCTCCAGAGAGGAGCCCCTAAATGTTATCTAACCCTAAATTGTTAGCCTTAAACATATGAGCAACCATAACTTGACTCAGGAGGTTACATGTGCTCATACATACATATGTGCATACATACATATAACACACATGCACACATACATATGCAATAATGCGCACCCATGCACACACACTAACATGCACACAAACATACACACAAGTGCACACACACTAACACACACACACCCCATGAATAATTACAGAGGTCATGAATGTAAGCAAGAGAGGGAGGACAGAGGAGGAGTTGGAGTAGAGACAGAGGCTAGAAACCATGTAAATGTATTGTACTCGTGTATTAAATGTTCAAAATTTCAATTGAAAAAGAAACATATGAGGATCTTGGTATTTTGGCGTGAGTGTGTTTTCTAGAGAAAAGACTACTGCACTAAGAATAATCTTGGTGGCTGTTTTTTTTATTAAATAATACTTAATTTATTAAGGTGAAAAATGTAAAAACCTAGTTTTCCTGTAAGCTTTTAAGTTCAACTTGAAAGAACAATATTTTAGCTACAAATCTGCTAATGTTGGAAGGATGACTTCCAAGAGAACTTTGATTAATAGTGTTATTCTCCTAAATATTCTTTCCTATTTAGAAACTTCCCTAAGTTGTTTTAAATAAATGTAAAGTTAATTTGTGAATTTTGTGTCATAGATTTTACTTTACCTGTTTTAAATATCTATTTAACAAACAAGCCATTTGTTGTGATGTTTTGACACTGCAAGGAAATCTATTAAGTTGTACTTAAAAATACATAGAATCTCAAGTGTTTATAGTATATATAGTCAAATTCCAAGACTTTTTAACTTAAAATTTGAAATCTATAAATGAATGATTGCTACCCGAATCACATTAGCTCAAGAAGCTAATCTTCCAGAACATCAGATGCCAAATTATTTTAAATATGACAATAACTGGAAAGGAAATAAAAATCCCCACAGATGATTTCTAAAACTAATGTGGCAATTCCATATACAGAATCAATTTAAGAGTCCAAGAACATGGATTAAAACCCTAGCCCCATCAGTGAAGGAGAGAAAACTTGAAAAACATGTCTCTTTCTTATTCCAATGTTAGAGGTAAGCAATAAATTAAATGAGAATATTACTAGGTATTCACCAAATAGCTTTATTTTCATTCATGTTATTATTATGTGGTTCTGTGATACTCAGAAAGAATATGTATCAAACAGGTCAAGACTTACTTTCAGTCCTGGCCTTAATATAAGCTTTTGGCCAGGAAATCAGTCAAAGAAGTGGTAGCCTCCCCATCATCCAGAAGTAGGGTTTTTAAGTTCCTCTATATTAAGGCTATGTGGGATTTTCTCATTTGGTGATGTTTCAAATGGTCAGGATGCAATGGGACAAAGTGTAGGATGAAGAAGCACTTGATATTGTGGTCCTGATCATCCCAAATCCTTCCTCCAACCAATTTTAGGTGCTTAAAATTATGTGAAATCCATAGGAAAAAAATGTTGGAACACAAATCATTTTCAATCTATCTATATGATTGAATAGAAGGCTGACTATTTCAACACTTTAAAAATATTTTTGTGTTACTTATATCTGAATTGTTATATTAGTTGATCTTTGTCACCATGACCAAACTGGAAACAACTGAAGACAGCAATGATTTATTATCTATCTATCTATCTATCTATCTATCTATCTATCTATCTATCTACCTATCCATCTATCTATCTATCTATCTATTTTGATCATGGATTAGAGGGCTTTATCTATGGTTGTTTGTTGCACTTAGCTTTTCCCTACCCTGCCCTAGTTCTGGGAATGGACAATGCTACCAGCCCCCACCTGGCTTCCCTTGAATCCATGGATAAAAGACACACACACACACACACACACACACACACACACACACACACAGTTGTTTCTTTTCAACTTGCCTTTGAACATAATTGCTGGGCACTACTATCTCCTGCCTGGAAAAGTGTGCCCTTAATAATATTTTTATCTCCACACTTCCCACCTGCCCTAAACTTCAGTTTCTAATTACATCCCCAACCTGCCTATAGGAGCTGCCCGAGACCTCACATGTCTGGTCAACTTTATTCTATCAGAAGCCTGGCAAACTCTGCCTCTGCTTCCTTGCTTCTCCCTTTTTCTCCAAAAACATGGAAGTCCCATCTGTACATTCTGCCCAGCAATTGGCCCATGGCTTTCTTTACTGACAGATCAAGAGCCATTTGGGGAACAGGACCTTAGCATCAGAACCACCCCAACAGTTGTTTTTCCCCATGAATTGGGACAGGATAGCACTGAAACACACGGATGTAGCAAGCAAGTATCTTCCCCACATCATAAGCAGCAGCATCTTCATCTTAGGATGTTTATGCATGTTTTTGACTCACATTAAGATATTCTCACTGAACTTTTCCATAACGAGCATTATAAGATAGATTTTGAGAATATTCTAAATAAAACGTGCAAATTATTTCTTTCCTCAAAGTTGTGTGGAACTTAATTTTCAGCATCATTACACAGAAGAAGGAACAAGCCATGTATGACAGTGCACCCAGAGCACCCAGATGATGTAAGTGAACCTTTCTGAAAAACAATAGGAGATAGAGGGAAATACATGCTAAATTCTTATGACCATTGTCTGCTAATAATGCAATCTTCATGTAGTCCAGCTTGTGTTTGGCATTTTGGTGTGTGTATGATAACTTCTTTAAATCTCTCAACCACATATTAAATAAATTTTCCAAAGTCACACAGCCAGAAATCGCCATATCTCATATGGAAAATACCATAAGAATAAGGAATGCTTCTGAGGCCTCTTAAGAAAGGTGCCAAGCACCCGTCCCCTCCTTCAACCCCACCTTGCTTGAGACACACAAGATTCTCATCTAGCTCTTTCCTAAGGAGATTCAGGGCAAAACACAGTGGGAATTTCTGCTTAGCTGAGAGTATGTACATTCTGTGGATGTAAGTGGTTGTGAAGGACAAGAAACTGACTTCATGTCAGCTGCCAGAGTCTTTCTATGCCCTTCCCCGAGGCAGCTCTCAATCTCCACTCCAAATCAGTGTGAACAAATGATCTGATGATCCAAGTGTGAAGGAGCAGCAGGGTCTTGGTCTGTCAGTGTGCTGTGTTATTAGCTTACATGAAGAGCCCATACATCTCTGTCAGAAACTGGGCAAGCTGAGTGTATTTTAATGGAGCTGGGCTCCCAAAGTAATTTAAAAAGGGAGAGAGTAATGGTAATTTGGACAGAAGCACCTAAGGCACTGCATGGCATTGGGATGGTGGGACAGAATCCACCTCCTTAACTCATAAGAGTATCTGCAGAGAGACTGTAGCAGGCTTTGTCTTCACCCTGATGGAAAGGACTCCACTGTCTTAGGATTTATTGTAGTGCTGGTTTGCTTGTTTCTTTTCAGTAAAACTTGAAGATCTGCATCTGCATCAGGATTTAGCAATTTGTAGACTTGGAACTGAACTAAGCTATCATTAGGTAAAAGGACACAGGAATGAACCCAGTGTGCTGGCAACAGCTGTAATCTCAGCACTTGGAGGAAAAGATCATGAGTTCAAGACCAGCCTAGGATATACAGGAAGACTATGCATGTCTCTACAATAAAACCAACCAACCAACCAACCAACGAAACAAACAAACAAAGAACAAAGAGATGGAATTTGGTCTTAGGAAAAATCTGCCTTACCTACATTTAAGGAATTTAGTTAGGGCAACTGATATATAATTCATAGAAAATCCATCAGCAGACTTTTTATACATGTGCTATTAGGAATATTCCATTATTTCTTTTTATATCATATATGTCTGCCCAATGCCATGTCTATTCTCATAAACCTACCTGCTATTGTCTCTGTTCCAATATATTCTGCTTTGTATATAAAAAACAAAATAAAACAAAACTGCTTTCATATAGTTAACTGGTTCTATTGGGGAGCTATGGTGAACATCAGTTGACTCTTAAATATAAATAAACCCTATGCTGAATATGTCTATAACTCTTAAAAAATACAGTCTTTTGAACCTGAATTCCCAATGGGCTCAACTTTGGTCACTAACCAGAAGATGTATGTTGGTTTCATCAGGGCTAACTTAGGCATTAATGATGTCTCCAGTAAGGTCACAATCGTGTAAGAGGGCAAGATCTTGTTCATTAATATCACATAGATGGAGACTGCCTAGGATTGTCATCACTTGCCTTGGCTGTAGAGCCTGGAGTTTTCCAGGGTGAGTCTTCCCTGGGACACACACAAGTGACACTGATAATTTACATTTTGTGTGAAGGATTTTGTACTCATGTTTTTGTTGCTTTGGGATAGAGTCTATATAACTAAAGTTGGTTTGCTTTGGGCCAGAGGTGACCTCCCTACTTCAGCCTCTGAAGCACTAGCATTAGAAGCACTAAGCCCAAGGAGGCTTTTCCTGAGAACTGATGTGATAGGTCCAGAGAGTGTGATTATTCTTGAAGAAAACGAACAAGCTGTTGTTGTCTACAAGATGTGTATGTGTGTGTGCATAGTATATGTGTGTTCAGAGACCCTAAGGAAAGCAGTCAACATAACTTCTAACCTACACAAAGGTTCAAAGATAGCTTTTCAGGATGTTCAGTCATATTATCTAAGTAGCTAGGAGACTATCAATATCTCACTTTGTCTCTTTAATTATTCTGTGAGGGGGAATATTTAACAAAAGAGTGGTGATTTATTACCTGTACAGACTCAGGAGTCAGGCCTCCTAAATTTCCATGGAATTCATTAAATTCCAAGTCTTTGGTTTTTACTCTAACTTATTTCAAGGACAATACTTTATAGGTAGGTGATCTATTCAAGAAAGTATTGGACCTGCAAACATTTGCTCATGGATTCCAGAGTCAATCAAAGAAACCGTATCTGAAAATATGCTCTAGCCACTCCAGTATCATTAGATCTAGAGGAGGATGCTTTGAGCTTCTGCCATGTCTGTTCCTTAAAATGATATTCCCTTGTCCTGGCCTCATCTGGGATGTTACTTCAGGGAATGCTAGGAGGCATTCTTATCCTGTAATCAGTTTAATTCGGACAAAAGCAATATTTCCTTCCTGACTCTTTGCTGGTTTCTACTTATAATTTGATGGTGTAACATTTCACATCCACAAACACTGGTGTGCAGAGATGTGGTCTTTTTAAAATGAAAGCAATACAGCTTGGAAGGATATATTTCTACCAGTTGGGGAGAAAAATCATTTTAATCATATTTATTCAAAATTGTTGATTCACCTTGTGCTAAATATTTTGTGTTTTCTGTGCCCACTGAACCAACCCAGGAATCTCCAATGTGCCTTGTTTCCTTCTGAAGCCATGGGGTTCCAAACTGACTGATTTATTATTGCATCACTGTGGGATACAGTGAGGGGTCCAGCCTCAGGCAAGAACTCTGCATTGACCTCTTTCTTCTACCTACCTGGTTTTGAACAACCATTTCTGACTGCTACATCAGGTATAGTTGCCGGAAACCCACTCTGACACAAGATCACATTCTGAATCTCTTTAGCCCTCCACACAAACTCAGCTCGGCACTGGGACTAGTAAATCCATACCTGTCTTGTTTCTACCACATGGGATATTAAGTACTACATGCCAAGTGCCTCCCTCTCTCAACTCTGACTAGAGTTGGCCTGCTTTTGCACTCTGGGGATAGGGAGGTCAGGCAGGATGCCTTGGCCTCTAGAACCTACACTCTGTGTTGGTGTTTGTATAATCCAGTCTCTACTGTAGACTCATTCTAGAACAACATGAGCTGTTGCTGATGACCGGAGTTCCCTCTCCTGCTTCTTGGGTTGATTTTGTCTTATGGGACTAGAGGCTTCTATCCTACTCTCACTTACTATCCCTTCCCCCACAGTTCATGGCATCAGCCTTTTGCCATGGCTTCTCCATGGTGGTGGCCTGCCTGTAAAACTTTGAAGCTTAATAGCACTTATTCTTTATATATGTGTGTGTGTATATATATATATATATATATATATATATATATATATATATATATATAAGCTCTAGCAGGGGTAGAATTTAGCATTTATTTCTGACCATTTTCACCATGTGTAGTTGAAGTTTAGAAATCTAGTATATTTTGTTTCTGACCTTTTCTTGGGGGCTCTCTCAGTGAGCCGAACCTCTCTTCACTTTCAGATCTAGTCCAAGGCACATTTTCATAACCACAGTCGGCCACTTTGCCATCTTTCTATACACATCACTTGATATATTTATTAACTTGCTGATGATATTTAATTTCAGCAGTACACCCCTGAGGGTGGCAAGTGACAAAATGTAGTGGATGTACAAGAAGATGACAGTACTCAGACTATTGACCTAGAAGCATCCTTGTGAATGAAGACAGAACACTTAAAACCCTAGAGAGGCAGGTAACAATACTATGAGGAAGAGCAGATAGAGGTCAGATGAAAGGGTGGGGAACCTCCTTTTTAAATTAATTAGTTAATTTTACATAGGAATGCAGTTTCCCCTCCCTCCTATCCTCTTAGCTCTTCCCCTCCATCTCTGCTCTTCCTCTCCCCCAATGCACTCTCCTCTCTTTCTCCTCAGAAAAAAGCAGGCCTCTCATGGATATCAACCAGTGAATGAGTGGCATAGCAAGTGTTTATCTGTTAGAATAGGCACCTCCTTTCTGATTAAAGCTAGAGGAGTCAACCCAGTAGAAGGAAAGGGTCCAAAGGCAGGCCACAGAGTCAGAGGCAGCTCCTGCTGTTGGGAACTTTCTTAACGATCTACAGATTGCAATCTATTGTGGGAGATCCAAAGACCCTGCTCATTCCTTTAAGGAAATGCCTAAAGAGAAATAGGAGTGAAGTAGGCTCTGTGCTGGCTTACAGCTTGGGTGCTTCCATCTTCATTGGGAAACCAGGACAAGGTGAGGCTGCCTATTGTGGTAGCAGGAGCTTGGAGCTGCTTCTTCAGATCTGGATGGTCAGGAAGCAGAGACAGGCATATAGATGCACCAAAAGCTTTCTAAGCCGGGTCATAGGTGTTTCTCTAAGCCAATCAAATTGACAATCAAGGTTAACCCTCCCATGTTCTTTTGAAACCTATCAGATCATGGCTCCCTCTGACCTGGCGAAATTAAATTTTCTTTCAGTGATGGTTTACATAACAATATCTCATCTTTTCATCTTCAGACAAAACAACTCTGTTTTTGAAATCAGAAAACTTCCTACAAAAGGTGCACAAAAATGTCCCTGCTTGCCCCCAGTAGAGTCAAATTCAGACATGGATTATTTAACTGCTGTTTACAGGAAAACGTAGGAAGCAAATCATTTGAAATGATCTTTTATGCAGGAGTAATTTTCAGCAGATATGTTGATTTCATGAATATGCAACTCATAACTCCTCCAGCTATATATAATATATGATAATGATACTGTATAATATGTAACATGTCCTTAAACTAAAACGTTGGAAAATGGTTAAAATTAAAACATTTTTTAACAATACAGCCAGTATAGCCTTCCTAGAATGTATAAATAGGAAACAACATAAATACCTAAGATTATATTTACTTGTTGATGTTTAGTGTCCCAAATTATTTGGGAATTACCTAGCAATCCAATGAAAATATATTGACAGAATTTAGTGAAATTCACTTGGCCAACAACTAAAAATGAAGTTTTCCATGCCTGGTACTGGAGTCTTTGTTAGATAGTACATGGCTTTTTAGGTATGCAATATTACCACAAATGGTGTTTTTTTGTTTTATTTGTTTTTTGTTTTGTTTTGTTTATTTGTTTTTGATTTTTTTTTTCTTTTTTGAGACAGGGTTTCTCTGTGTAGCCCTGGCTGTCTTGGAACTCACTCTGTAGACCAGACTGGCCTCAAACTCAGAAATCCTTCTGCCTCTGCCTCCCAAGTGCTGGGATTAAAAGGCATGTGCCACCACTGCCTGGTGTAACTTTGTTTTTAAAAAATATATAGTCATTTTAAGTAAGCATAATATGACTTTCTAGGACCTTTTAAAATGTTTCCAGTATTGTTTATCACTCCTCTCCCTCACTCCCTGTCTGAATTGCTTCTTTCCTCTCACCCCAAAAATGTTTCCCTCATCCATTTCCCTCTGTTGAGCTCCTGTCCCCCTAACTCCACCATGGTACCTTTTTACTCCTGGTACCTGTGAATAGTCTGCATTATCTACTTATATCTAAAGACTTAGAGCTAGGATTTACAAATATGAACCTGTAGTGTTTGTCTCATAAGTTTAGATTACCTCTGTATTTTTTTCCTTATTACATCTACTTATCTGCATTTTTTACTTTTTTATTTTTGCAGTTGAATAGTTTTGTTGTATCTGTGAGCCATATTTTCATTCACTATTCACCAGCTGAAGGACACTTAGCTTGTTTCCATCCCTAGCTATTGTCAACAGAGAGTTGATGAAGGAATCTGAAGAAGTGTCTGTGCACTGGACTACTGCATCCTTTGGGGCAGTGTCTGTGGACTGGACTACTGCATCCTTTGGGGCAGTGTCTGTGGACTGGACTACTGCATCCTTTGGGGCAGTGTCTGTGGACTGGACTACTGCATCCTTTGGGGCAGTGTCTGTGGACTGGACTACTGCATCCTTTGGGGCAGTGTCTGTGGACTGGACTACTGCATCCTTTGGGGCAGTGTCTGTGGACTGGACTACTGCATCCTTTGGGGCAGTGTCTGTGGACTGGATGACTGCATCCTTTGGGGAAGTGTCTGTGGACTGGACTACTGCATCCTTTGGGGAAGTGTCTGTGGACTGGACTACTGCATCCTTTGGGGAAGTGTCTGTGGACTGGACTACTGCATCCTTTGGGGCAGTGTCTGTGGACTGGACTACTGCATCCTTTGGGGCAGTGTCTGTGGACTGGACGACTGCATCCTTTGGGGGAAATGCTGAGCAGTGGTAGAATTGGGTGATAGGATAGATCTATTTTTAGCCTTTTGAGAATTTTCCAAACTGATTTTGATAGTGGCCGAGCCAGCTTGCAATCCCTCAACAGTGAATGAGTGTTCCTCTTTCCTCACATCTTCTCCTTGCATTTTTTCCCCTTAGGCATTTAGAGAGGGTAAGATGAAATCATAAAGTTGTTTAAATTTGCATTTCCCTAACAGGTAAGAATATAAGGAATACTTTTTGAGACCATTCTTAGTCTTTTTTTTTTAAAAAAAAATAATTTTTTGGTATATATTTCATTTTTTTAAATTAATTTATTTTTTACACTCCATATTCCATCCCCTCCATCCACTCTCCAACTGCTCCACATCCCACACCTCCTCCCCAACCTCCATGTCTCCCCGCAGATGCCCCCCACCCCCACCCTACCTGACCTCTAAACTCCCTGGGGCCTACACTCTCTTGAGGGTTAGGTGCATCATCTCTGAATGAACACAGACCCAGAATGTGTGTGTGTTGACCTCATATCAGCTAGTGCTTGGTGTCTGTTTGGTGGTCCAGTGTTTGAGAGATCTCAGGGGTTCAGATTAATTGAGACTGCTGATCCTCCTAAAGGACTGCCGATCTCCTCAACTTCTTTCAGCATTTCCTAATTCAACAACAGGGGTCGGTTGCTTCTGTCCATTGGTTAGGTACAAATATCTACATCGGACTCTTTCAGCTGCTTGTTGGGTCTTTCAGAGGGCAGTCATGATAAGTCTCTTTTTGTGAGCACTCCATAGCCTCAGTAACCTCCCCTTGAGCTGGATCCCACTTTGGGCTTTTGCATGTTGGAGAGGATGTGGAGAAAGAGAACACTCCTCCATTGCTGGTAAGATTTCAAACTGGTACAACCACTCTGGAAATCAATCTGGAGGTTCCTCAGAAAACTAGAAATAGAACTACCTGAAGACCCAGCTATACTACTCTTTGGAATATACCCAAAAGATGCTCCACCATGCCACAGGGGCACATGTTCCACTATGTTCATAGTGGTCTTATTTGTGATAGTCAGAAGCTGAAAACAACCTAGATGTCCCATGACAGAACAATGGATAAAAAAAAAAATGTGGTACATTTCCATAATGGAATACTACTCAGCTATTAAGAACAAGGACGTCCTGAGTTTTGCAGGCAAATGGATGGAACTAGAAAATATCATCCTGAGT